>NC_090396.1:77259712-77577212 GCF_036365525.1 Heterodontus francisci | reverse complement strand
TATATTGATGGTCCCCCCTAGTTCTGGTCTCCCGATGAGTAGAAACTTCGCTATGTCTACCCTATCAAACCTTTCCATAATCCTAAAGCCCTCTATCTGGTCACTCCTCAGCCTTCACTTTTCTAGAGAAAGGAGCCCCAGCCTGTTCAATCTTTCCTGAGAGTATTGTCCCTCAGTTCTGTTATCATTCTTGTCAATCTTTTTGGCACATTCTCCACTATCTCCATTTCCATTTTATAATACAGTATTCCAAGTGTGTTCTAATCAAGGTTCTATACAAGTTTAACATAATTTCTCTGCTTTTCAATTCTATCCCTCTGGAAATGAACCCCAGAATTTGTTTTTCTTTAATGGCCTTATTAACTTGCATTGCTACTTTTAGTGATTTGTGTATCTATAGCCCCAGATCTCTCTGCCGTGGTTTCTGCTATTTTTCCCATTTCTAATTGTTTATTATAATTCATCTGCTCCATGAGCTTTCAGCTAGCTCTGTAACATGAGATCCCACCCTGGCATTGACGGTAATGAAAGGGCACTTTGTACGTTGCACCGCTGTGTGAATTCCTTTATAAACATGGATCACATGGAGCCCAGGACAGAATCACTGGCTCAGTTTCGTTCAGTTCTATCACGGAACATTCTTTTCCTTCTTTTATTTTCTCAGACACATCCCCGATTTTAACTGAGAAGGAGGCCAAACAGCTTCTGCGGACCAAGCGGAGTGACAGAGTGCTGAAAGCAGGATTCCCGGATGAGCCCATGAGGGTATGTGGTTTATTCGAATAGAGTAAGGCAACTGCATTGAGCATTTAACCAGTGTGAATACAGATGGCAATTCTTTAACCTGGTGTTGGGTCTGGGGTCTGGGGTTTGAGTTTGAGTCTGAGTCTCCTTGTGAGAGAGATATCCCAGTGAATGCTATGAAGTCCGGGGGCATGTGGTCATTGTCCTTCAGTGCTGGGTGACTCTCTCCCCTGCACATTCTCTGCTAATTATTCCCCAAATACGCAGCACAGATACCATTCAGGCTCTGAGCTGACACAAACAGCAGCTGTGAAAGCTAGGCTGCAGAGCTCCCATTGACAGACAGTCACTAATCTGTGTACTGCTTATTTCACTTTATAAACACAGGAGTACCTGATGCATCTTCAGACCCTGGAGAGACGATCGGAGGAACAGTTTTATGAACACTGGCTGAATCCTCACTGCAAACCTCATTGCAACAGGAATTGGGTGCATCCAGTCTAGGGCCACCCCTGCAGGTAACGCCATCAGTCTGCACCCTTGAATCTCACATCCACACACCGTTTCTTTGTTTTGCTTGTGTTGAGTAGTAGTGCTATGATCGGCAGGAGCACTCTAATATCCCACACGTGAACTCTCACCATCTGTGTGCTAAATACTATATATTTTTTATTCTTTCAAGGGATGTGGGCGTTGCTGGCTCACCCCTAATTGCCATTCAGAAGGTTGTGGTAAGGCATCTGTTGACAACTGAATGGCTTGCTAGGCCATTACATAGGGCAGTTAAGAGTCATAGAGACATTACAGCACAGAAAGAGGCCACTCGGCCCATTGAGTCCATGCCAGCTCCCTGTAGAGCAATCCAGTCAGTCTCATTCCCCAGCTTTATCCCCGTTGCCCTGCATGTTTATTTCCCTCAAATGCCCATGCAATTTTCTTTTATAGTCATTGATTGTCTCTGCTTCCACTACCCTCGTAGGCAACGAGTTCCAGGTCATTACCACTCATTGTGTAAAAACATTCTTCCTCACATCCTCCCCTGCATCTCTTGTCCAAAACCTTAAATCTGTGTCCCCTAGTCCTTGTACCATCAGTTAATGGGAACAGCTTTTCTTGTCTACCTTATCTAAACCTGTCCTAATCCTGTACACCTCTATCAAATCTCCCCTCAATCTCCTTTGTTCTAAGGAGAACAACCCCAGCTTCTCCAACCTAACCTTGTAACTAAAATCCTCCATCCCTGGAACCATTCTGGTAAATCTCCTCTGCACCCTCTCAAGGATCCTCACATCCTTCCTAAAGTGTGGTGATCAGAACTGGACACAATACTCCAGTTGTGACCTAACTAGAGCTTTATAAAGGTTCAGCATAAATTCCCTGCTTTTGTACTCAATGCCTCTATTTATGAAGCCCAAGATCCCATCTGCTTTACTAACCACTCTCTCAATATGTCCTGCCACCTTCAAAGATCACTGCACATGAATACCCAGGTTCCTCTGTCCCTGTACACTCTTTAGAACTGTGCTATATTGCCTTTCCCTATCCCTTTTGCCAAAATGCATCACCTCACATTTCTCTGTATTAAATTCCATCTTACACTTGTCTGCCCATTCTGCTAGCTGTAGGTAGGTTAACCCGCACCTCCCCTCTTATACTCTTAACTCTAAAATCCAACCTGAGCCCGTCTGGGTGGGGAAAATGGTCAAGGCTCACAACTCAGTACACTCGGTATTCATTTAACAGTTTATTGTATCACCGATAACTCACAAACATCATTACCCTGTTCCCTCCCAGTTACATCAATACACACAAACGCTGTCCCTTAGTTTCCGAACTGCATTCACCCTGTCAATCACTCAGAGGAGTACTTTCCTGTTACGACCAGGTGAGAAAGGTGTCTCGGGTTCCCTCTCAGCCTTCACCTGGTCTTACTGTAACAGGGTTTAATTTTAAACACACTGTGTTTTAAGCTCCCTCTTGGTGAATCCTTGTTCACCGCTTTCCAATTATAAGGCAAAAAAAACAGAACAAACAGATTTTCTTAGGTTTAAAGAAGAAAAGTTGAATTTTATTAAACTTAAACTCTAATTCGGTTAACGCTTACGGATACACAACGTGCTCCTCGCTAGTATGCATACACGGTACACACATGCAAATAGAGACAGAAAAGAGCAGAAGAAAAATAAAGTGGAAAAATTTGAGGCAATATCTGAAGAGTTTGTGTTATGGTTCTTCAAGCTCACTGTAGAGTCCTTGATTGTAGGTAGATCTTGCTTTTCATTGGGGCCCAGTATTCTTCTTAAACCTTGTCCGCTGTCGACTTTTCTCTCTTAGGGTTTATGTGTCTTCAATGGATTCAGAGGCTTGTGAGAAAGAGATGGGAGCGGACAGGAGAGATCTTCTCAGTCTAGGAACAAACAGTCTTTGAGTTCAAACTCTCTGTGGCTGGGTCAAAAAACCCTGGAACAGCCAGTTAGTCATGTGACCAGCTGGTCTAACCAGCCCTGGCCCTTGTGGATTGTATCTTCTCTAGCAGGCCCTGGAATGCGCTTCCTCACCTTCCATGCCTGTTAGTATGTATATGTTTTTTTCCAACCACGGCTGATCTGTTTAACATGTCATTTCCTCACTCCAACAACAGTTAAAAATCAATGTTCGTGACAAAATTGATGTGCCTTATTCTTGGCAGGTGGGGGCCTAGCCTGACAGTTCCCATCTGTGTTGGTAATCAATCCTGCCCACGGTTCCCCTGCGTGTCGCTTCTCCTGTCCTTGAACATGCGTTTCTTATAGAACAAAAATCACACCCATGATAATGATTGATGCAAACCCCTCCCACTTTTTATTGTAACTTCTTAAATCTTACAACAATTCCACATCCTGGGTTGTGAATTGTCCATCACCATATGAAGGTGTTTCGATGGGGAAGATTCTGCTTATCAGATTGGTGAATGGGTTTCACCCTCATGAAACAGTTTTTGGGATTAACATTTCCAATGGATGTGAGTGTCCACCCAGACATACTGGAACCCACAGCTCGTTAGCTTGTAATTGCTTTTTATGGTTTGGCTACAGGAGTTCAATGGTCGAGATAATGGGCGGCACAGTGGCGCAGTGGTTAGCACCGCAGCCTCACAGCTCCAGCGACCCGGGTTCGATTCCGGGTACTGCCTGTGCAGAGTTTGCAAGTTCTCCCTGTGTCTGCGTGGGTTTTTGCCGGGTGCTCTGGTTTCCTCCCACAGCCAAAGACTTGCAGGTTAATAGGTAAATTGGCCATTATAAATTGCCCCTAGTGTAGGTAGGTGGTAGGGGAATATAGGGACAGGTGGCGATATGGTAGGAATATGGGATAAATGGGATTAGGGTGGGATTAGTATAAATGGGTGGTTGATGGTCGGCACAGACTCGGTGGGCCGAAGGGCCTGTTTCAGTGCTGTATCGCTAAATAAATAAAAATTAAAAAAAATAAAAATAAGTCACTTAAATCTGGATAGATGCATACCATTGTGTGGTCTGATTATATCAGCTATCTCTTGACCGGTATATTCATGAAGACACTCCATTGTGTCTGTATTTCACTTCAGTTCCCAGCTTGTTTTTTTTTGTACCATCTTCAGCTTGTGTCAGATTCCATTCTGGATTGCTGAAGCAAGCAGTTGGGATCTTACTCGCTGGCATCTGCCTGTCACTGTCTTCCGCTGGGGAAGTATAGCATGAGCCAGTCTGCTGATCTGGTGCCTTCCCCTCTCCCCATGAGGAAACATGAGGGATGAGGCAGTGCACTGAGCTGCAAATCTGGGGGCTATTATCCTCAACTTGAAACTCAATCAGGACCAAAACCCCCTCCTCATAGCACAGCCCTTCAAACTGTGCAGCTTGGGTCTGCTTCCTCCCTGCTCTGTGCTGAGTTACCAATCACAGTCAAGGCACGGGGAGTGGTGGGTGGGTGTGAGGATATGTGCCACTGGCTTGGGAGTTGGGGGCAAAGTCAGCCAGGGTTCCTGATCCTGATTGTGATCCAGCCACATCTGCTGGGAATTGTGCGTGTGTGGAGGGGGGTGAGACCTGGATCAGATTTGGGTGTGATGCCCACTGCAGCCAAACACACCACCACCTGCAAGTTCCCCTCCAAGTCACACACCATCCTGACTTGGAACTATATCACCGTTCCTTCAATGTCACTGGGTCAAAATCCTGGAACTCCCTTCAGAACAGCACATGGACTGCAATGGTTCAAGAAGGCAGCTCACCATCACCTTCTCAAGGGTAATTAGGGATGGGCAATAAATGCTGGCCTGGCCAGTGACACCCACATCCAACCTTTCAGCTCACACAGGGCAGAATGGCCACTTGTGAAAGGACAGGAGGGGGAGGAAAAGTCAGCACCTTCAGAGGAGGGCGGGGAGGACATTGTATAGAAATGGGAGACGCATGACTGAGTGATGTGTCAACCCTCATACCTCCAAGGAGCCCCCAGTTTGGTCTGAGAGAGGAGCTGATATCTGAGGTGAGAGGCCACAACAAAACAACACAAACCTCAACAATCACATCACCTTTGATCACTAATTCACTGCTCTCTCTTTCAGGTTTGTCTGGATTTTCCCTCAAGCAACAGATCAAGACTCAATCACCCACATCAGTCACACCTTCAAAGCTTCACATTTATTCTATAATTTGCTCAACAAGCTTCGCACCTGAAACCATTGGCAAAACTATGTGTAAACTTGAAACTTATCTGAATTTTCTGAAGCACCAGGGTTGCGAGTGAAGAGAGGGATTGCGGTGTTGTGTTACATTGCAGATGGAAAGTGATAGCTGAGTGAGGGGATGGTGGGGAAGAGGGAGGGAGGGAAGGGGTGAGAGGAAAGCGAGGGAGGGTGAGGGGATGGTGGGAAGAGAGAGGGAAGGGGTGAGAGGAAAGCGAGGGAGGGTGAGGGGATGGTGGGGAAGAGAGAGGGAGGGGGTGAGAGGAAAGCGAGGGAGGGTGAGGGGAAGGTGGGGGAGAGAGAGAGAGGGAGGGGGGTGAGAGGAAAGCGAGGGAGGGTGAGGGGAAGGTGGGGAAGAGGGAGGGAGGGTGTGAGAGGAAAGCGAGGGAGGGTGAGGGGAAGAGAGAGGGAGGGGGTGAGAGGAAAGCGAGGGAGGGTGAGGGGAAGGTGGGGGAGAGAGAGAGAGGGAGGGGGGTGAGAGGAAAGCGAGGGAGGGTGAGGGCATGTGTAATGAGGGTGTGACACTCAGACCCACCTCTACTCGGGCAGTGCCTGTACTTGCTGCATCCACCCACAAAGCAGGGACAGAGCTGGAGCTTCTGCCTGTGAACTGTATCCTGAAGCCTCCATGGCCTAAAGATTTGGTGTGTGAGTTTTCGAAGATTTTTGCTTACAGTTTGGGTCCTGTTCAGCCCTGTACCTGGCCCCAAGACCCTGTGATCTGAGGAGGCTCCCGACCCCGAACCCACCGCCCGACCCCGAACCCACCGCCCGACCCCAAACCCACCGCCTGATCCCGACCCCGATCCCAAACCCACCGCCCGACCCTGACTCCGACCCCAAACCCACCGCCCGACCCTGACCCCGACCCCAAACCCACCGCCCGACCCTGACCTCGACCCCAAACCCACCGCCCGACCCTGACCCCGACCCCAAACCCACCGCCCGACCCTGACCCCGACCCCAAACCCGACCCCGACCCTGACCCCAAACCCTGACCCCGACCCCGATCCCGACCCCAAACCCACTGCCCGACCCCAATCCCAAACCCACCGCCTGATCCCGACCCCGATCCCAAACCCACCGCCTGACCCTGACCCCGACCCCAAGCCCACCGCCCGACCCTGACCCCGACCCCAAACCCGACCCCGACCCCAAACCCTGACCCCGACCCCAAACCCGACCTCGATCCCGACCCCAAACCCACTGCCTGATTTTTGAGGGGCCCCTGTGACTATGCACCCACCAAGTATTTGCAGGAAACTGAAAAGGGGAAGTGGGGACTGCCCCAATTTCCCTCATTGTCATGGGAATGTTAGTCCGGGACTCTTGGAAAGGGGGCATCTGGGAAACGGGAGTCAGCCCCTTTATCCTGACCTTAGCACTGGGGAAATCGGCACCGGCCGGGGGTAAAATCCAGGGAAATGAGTTGAACGGTGGGAAGGGTAATGTGATGAATGGGAAAAGGCTGAGAGAGGAAGACTGCCAGCACCTCACTGCAATTCTACTTCATACAAGCTTCCTGCCACAAGCTTAGAGCAAATCTATTAAAGTGCTTGTCAGTGTAACAATGTGAAAAGGGAGATTGTCCTGTTTGTGTCAAAGCTAATTTGCATTTTGTAAATTTACATGAAAACTTGGACCTGTGCAGCAGATACATGATTTAAAATCTGTGTTCATTAATTATTGGAGAACATCATCGGAAGATAGGAACAGGAGTAGGCCATTCAGCCCTTCGAGCTTGTCCCACCATTCAGTGTGATCGTGGCTGATCCGCGGCCTAACTCCATATACCTGCCTTTGGCCCATATCCCTTAATATCTCTGCTTAACAAAAATCTATCTCAGATTTAAAATTAACAACTGTTCCAGCTTCAACTGCTGTTTGTGGGAGAGAGTTCCAAACTTCTACCACCCTTTGAGTGAAGAAGTGCTTCCGAACATCTCTCCTAATTTTTAGACTATGCCCCCTAGTTTTAGAATTGCCAACCAGTGGAAATAGTTTATCTTTATCTAGCCTGTCTTTTCCTGTTAATAACTTGAAGACTTCAATCAGATCACCACTTAACCTTCTAAATTCTAGCGAAAACAGGCCTAATTTGTGTAATCTCTCCTCGTAACTTAACTCCTGTAGTCCAGGTATCATTCTTGTAAACCTACATTGCACTCCCTCCAAGGCCAATATATCCTTCCTAAGGTGTGGTGCTCAGAACTGCTCACAGTACTCCAAGTGGGGTCTAACATAGCTGAGAGCTCAGTGGGTAAAAGCTCCACCCCGTGGGTCTGAGACCATGCAAAGAGCACAGGAAGATCCCAGGCTCCATCCATGATTGGTGCTGAGTGACCTGCTCTAAACCCATTTCATATTGGGCGAGGGTGTGGAATGTAACAGGGTATAAACCAGCCCCCCCCTCCCCAGGGTATAACCCCCTCTCCTGATAATTACACAGCGTAATAGGGTATAAACCACCTCCCCCAGGGTATAACCTCCCCCCGGCCAGGTATAAACCCCACTGATAATTGCACAGTGTAATAGGGTATAAAACCGTCCCAGGGCATAAACCCTCCCCCCAATAATTACGCAGTTTAACAGAGCATAACCCCACCCCACGGGTATAAACCCCCCGATAAGTACACAGTGTAATAGGGTATAATCCTCTCCCTCAGGGTATAACGACCCCCCCCAATAATTACACAGTGTAATAGGGTATAAATCCCTCCCCCAGGGTATAAACGCCTCCCGATAATTACACAGCGTAATAGGGTATAAACCATCTCCCCCAGGGTATAACCTCCCCCCGGCCAGGTATAAACCCCACTGATAATTGCACAGTGTAATAGGGTATAAACCATCTCCCCCAGGGTATAACCTCCCCCCGGCCAGGTATAAATCCCACTGATAATTGCACAGTGTAAGAGGGTATAAAACCGTCCCAGGGCATAAGCCCTCCCCCCAATAATTACGCAGTTTAACAGAGCATAACCCCACCCCACGGGTATAAACCCCCGATAATTACACAGCGTAACTGGGTATAAACCCACTCCCAGACTATAACCTCCCCTGCAGGGTATTACCCCCACCCCAATAATTAGTGTAACAGGTGTTACAACTGATGGCTCCAGTCAAAGCCCCCAATCAAAATATACAATTCTGATTGTGGTGGGAGAAATGCACTGTTAATTCAGTCCCGTCCCTCCATAGATTGCCTAATATATCATTTTAAACTTTCCAAATTAAAGAAAGACCCCGCCAAATTGTACCATCTATTAACCCACGAATGAGGCTAACCAAACCAGGTGTCTTTAAATCAACAAATTAACTGTTTAATTAGAAAAATGAAATTCTTAAACACTACTAAGATATAAGCAACATTTAAAATAGAAATAATTAGAGTTCTTGCAAATTACGCTCCTGCTGGAGGTGAAAAAGTCCAAGGTTGCTTGAAGTCCTCACAGCTGTCCGATGGGGAGAAAAAAGATCTAATTCCAGAGGTAAGTGATGCTTTCCTTCTCCAGCGATGACCACAGTAGATCAACAACTCACAACCACTTTCATTAGAGTCAATCTGGCTTGAAAAGTTTTGAGGGATAAAAGATTGTCACTGTCTAACTTCCCTTCCTTCAGTTTAAATTATCAGAGATCTCTGTTTTGGCTTGACTTTTAGAATTTTGAGAGCGAATAATAAATGAACAGTCTAAATTCTCTTCCTTCAGTTGAAATGGTCTGAGAGCTCTCCTTTCAGGTGTTAACACACAGCTGTCTGTCTGTGTATCCTGTTAGAACAGGCTGTTTGCACTATTAGCCAGTTCAGAATTCAATTGTAACAAATGTATCTCTCGATGCTCAGTCCGAGTGGCTGTATCCAAGGTAACAAAAATGCACCCTTTGAATCACAGTCTCCGAATGGCTGTATCCAAGGTAATGAGAATGCGTTCTTTGACTCAGTCTTCAGAACTTGCTGCCTTAAAGCAGTACGGCTCTTATTCCAGCCTTAAAGGCACACCACATTCTTCCTGGAGAAAAAACTACAGGATCATAACACAGGGTATAACCCCCACCCCAGGATATAAACGCCCCCCTCCCCCCCCCCCCAAGTATAGTTCCTCCCCAGGGTATCATGCCACTGATAATTGCACAGTGTAACAGGGTATGAACTTCCCCCCCCTTCCAGGGTATAACCCCCCAATGTATAAATCCCCCCAATAATTACACAGTGCAACAGGGTATAAACCCACCCCAGAGTATACCCGCCCCACAGGCTATTACCCCCCACCGCGATAATTACAGTATAACAGGGGAGAAACCCACCCCCAGAGTATAACGCCCCCCCCAGGGTATAAACCTCCCCAGATAATTACACAGTGCAACAGGGTATAACACCCACCCCCTGGGTATAACCCCCACCCCCACCCCCGATAATTACAGTATATCCCAGTTATGTTTCACACAGCGTTTGATTATTATGTTACATTCTCTTGAATCTTGGTGGAATCTCCAGTGATCCTGGTTGGTTTGTATTATTCTGTGAGACTCTTTTGGATCTGAGACAATCTGACAGGATGTGGAATTACACTGGTCTCCTTGGCATGATGTATTCAGTCAATACTTCACTCTGTTCTGAACCCACACTGTTCATTGTTGGGACAATTCTGGACTCCATTATTAGGGTCATGGTAATGGCTCTGATTACACAAAGATAGGTAGGAAAGTAACTTGTGAAGAGGACATAAGGAGACTACAAAGGGATATAGATAGGTTAAGTGAGTGGGCAAAGATCTGGCAAATGGAATATAATGTGTGAAAGTGTGAAATTGTCCATTTTGGCAGGAAGAATAAAAAAGCATATTATCTAAATGGAGAGAGATTGCAGAGCTCTGAGATGCAGAGGGATCTGGGTGTCCTGGTGCATGAAATCACAAAAGGTTAGTATGCAGGTACAGCACGTAATTAGGAACGCTAATAGAATGTTATATTTTATCGCGAGGGCAATTGAATACAAAAGTAGGGAGGCTATGCTTCAATTATACAGGGCATTGGTGAGACCACATCTGGAGTACTGTGTACAGTATTGGTACAGTACTTAAGGAAGGATGTAAATGCGTTGGAAGCAGTTCAGAGAAGGTTTACTAGACTAATACCTGGAATGGGTGGGCTGTCTTATGAGGAAAGATTGGACAGACTAGGCTTGTATCCACTGGAATTTAGAAGAGTAAAAGGTGACGTGATTGAAACATGTAAGATCCTGAGGGGTCTTGACAGGGTGGATGTGGAAAGGATGTTTCCTCTTGTGGGAGAATCTAGAACTGGGGTCACTGTTTAAAAATAAGGGGTCGGCCATTTAAGACAGAGATGAGGAGAAATTTTTTCTCAGAGGGCCGTGAGTCTTTGGAATTCTCTTCCTTGAAAGGCAGTGGAAGCAGAGTCTTTGAATATTTTTAAGGCAGAGGTAGATAGATTCTTGATAAGCAAGGGGGTGAAAGGTTATCAGGGGTGGGTGGAAATGTGGAGTAATCAGTTCAGCCATGGACTTATTGAATGACAGAGCAGGCTCGAGGGGCCGAATGGCCAACTCCTGCTCCTAATTCGTATGTTCGTATGAGGCTGAGTCCACATAGATTAATGCAAGGGAAATGGTGTTTGATGAATGAATTAGATTTTTTGAGGTTGTAACTTACAGGATGGACAAGGGGGAACCAGAGGAAGCATTTGTTAAGGTGATTACTGAAAATTAGGATTAATAGGATTGGGCAGAATATAGTAGGATGGTCTGTGGATTGGTTAATGCACAGGAAACAGAGAGTTGGAACAAACGGGGCATTTTCGGGTTGACAGGCTGTAACTAGTGGGATACCGCAATGATCAGTCGTTGGGCCTGAGCTATTTACAATCTTTATCATTGGAGGGGATTGGGTGTAATGTATCCAGGTTTGCTGATGACACAAAGTTAGATGGGGCAGTAAGCAGTGAGGAGGAACATATACTTGACCTCGTCCTCATCAATTTGCCTGCCGCTGATGCAACTGTCCATGACTGTATTGGTAGGAGTGACCACCGCACAGTCGTTATGGAGACAAAGTCCCGTCTTCACATTGAGGATACCCTCCATCGTGTTGTGTGGCATGACCACTGTGCTAAATGGGATAGATTCCGAACAGATCTAGCAATGCAATCATGGATGAGGCGCTGTGGGCCATCAGCAGCAGCAGAATTGTATTCAACCACAATCTGTAACCTCATGGCCCGGCATATCCCCCACTCTACCATTACCATCAAGCCAGGGGACCAACCCTGGTTCAATGAAGAGTGCAGGAGGGCATGCCAGGAGCAGCACCAGGCATACCTCAAAATCAGGTATCAACTAAGTGAAGATCCAACACAGGACTACTTGCATGCCAAACAACGTAAGCAGCATGCGACAGACAGAGCTAAGGAATCCCATAACCAACGGATCAGATCTAAGGTCTGCTTTCCTGCCACATCCAGCCGTGAATGGTGGTGGACAATTAAACAACTAACTGGAGGAGGTGGCTCCACATATATCCCCATCCTCAATGATGGGGGAGCCCAGCACATCAGTGTGAAAGATAAGGCTGAAGCATTTGCAACAATCTTTAGCCAGAAGTGCTGAGTTGATGATCCATCTCGGCCTCCTCCTGAAGTCACCAGCATCACAGATGCCGGACATCAGCCAATCCGATTCACTCTGCGTGATATCAAGAAATGACTGAAGGCACTGGATACTGCAAAGGCTATGGGCCCTGACAATATTCCAGCAATAGTACTGAAGACCTGTGCTCCAGAACTTGCCGTGCCCCTAGCCAAGGTGTTTCAGTACAGCTACAACACTGGCATCTACCCTGCAATGTGGAAAATTGCCCAGGTATATCCTGTACACATAAAGCAGGACAAGTCTAACCAGGCCAATTACCGCCCCATCAGTCTACTCTCAATCATCAGTAAAGTGATGGAAGGTGTCATCAACAGTGCCATCAAGCGACACTTGCTTAGCAATAACCTGCTCAGTGATGCTCAGTTTGGGTTCTGCCAGGGCCACTCAGCTCCTGACCTCATTACAGCCTTGGTTCAAACATGAACAAAAGAGCAAAACTCGAGGTGAGGTGAGAGTGACTGCCCTTGACATCAAGGCAGCATTTGACCGAGTATGGCATCAAGGAGCCCTAGCAAAACTGAGGTCAATGGGAATCAGGGGGAAAACCCTCCGCTGGCTGGAGTCGTACTTAGCACAAAAGGAAGATGGTGCTGGTTGTTGGAGGTCAATCATCTGAGCTCCAGGACATCATTGCAGGAGTTCCTCAGGGTAGTGTCCTGGGCCCAACCATCTTCAGCTGCTTCAATGACCTTCCTTCAATCATAAGGTCAGAAGTGGGGATGTTCGCGAATGATTGCACAATGTTCAGCACCATTCACAACTCCTCAGATACTGAAGCAGTCCGTGTAGAAATGCAGCAAGACCTGGACAATATCCAGGCTTGGGCTGATAAGTGGCAAGTAACATTCGCGCCAAACAAGTGCCAGGCAATGACCATCTCCAACAAGAGAGAATCTAACCATCTCCCCTTCATGTTCAATGACATAACCATCGCTGAATGCCCCACTATCAACATCCTGGGGGTTATCATCGACTAGAAACTGAACTGGAGTAGCCATATAAATACCGTGGCTACAAGAGCAAGTCAGAGGCTAGGAATCCGGAGGCGAGTAACTCACCTCCTGACTCCCCAAAGCCTGTCCACCATCTAGAAGGTACAAGTCAGGAGTGTGACGGAATACTCTCCACTTGCCTGAATGGGTGCAGCTCCAACAACACTCAAGAAGCTCGACACCATCCAGGACAAAGCAGCCCATTTGATTGGCACCCCATCCACAAACATTCACTCCATCCACCACCGACACACAGTGGCAGCAGTGTGTACCATCTACAAGATGCATTGACTGCAGCGGTTCAAGAAGGTGGCTCACTACCACCTTCTCAAGGCCAATTAAGGATGGACAACAAATGCTGGCCTTCCCAGCTGCACTCACATCTGAAGAACCAATAAAAATACAGACCTCATTGAAACATAAATTCTTCAGGGACTTGACAGGATTGATGGTGAAAGGCTGTTTCCCCAGGGTCACTGTGCCAGGATAAGGGGGCAGCCATTTAGGACTGAAATGAGGAGAAATTTCTTCACTCAGAGAGTTGTGAATCTTTAGAATTCTTTACCCCAGGGAACTGTGGATGCTCAGTTGGTCAGTACGTGAGTACTAATGAAATAAAGGGATGTGGGGATAGGACAGGAAAGTGGAGTTAAGATAGAAGAGCAGCCAGGATCATGTTGAATGGTGGAGCTCAAAGGGCCAAATGGCCTACTCCAGCTCCTAGCAGCTGGAGTCAGTGGGAATGCAGCCTCTTGCTGCAATTGTATAAAGCTTTGGTGAGACCACACCTGGAGTACTGTGCACAGTTTTGGTCTCCATATCTAAGGAAGTATATACTTGCCTTGGAGGCGATGCAGTAGTGAAGGTTCACTACAATGATTCCTGGGCTAAGATGGTTGTCCTATGATGAGAGGCTGAGTAAATTGGGCCTTTGCCCTCTGGAGTTCAGAAGAATGAGAGGTGATCTCATTGAACCTTATAAGATTATGAAGGGGCTTGACAGGGTAGAAACTGAGAGGTTGTTTCCCCGGCTGGGGAATCTAGAACATGGGGGCACAGTCTCAGGATAAGGGATTGAACATTTCGGACTGAGATGAGGAGAAATTTCTTTACTCAGAGGGTTGTGAATCTTTGGAGTTCTCTATCCCAGAGGATTGTGGTTGTATTGGGTTTTGCTGTGTTGTGTTGTGTTGGGTTGGGTTATGTTGTGCTGAGTTGGACTGTTCTGGATTGGGCTGGGCTGGACTGGGTTTGTTTGGACTGGGTTGAGCTGTGCTGTGTTGGGTTGGGGTGGGCTGTGTTGGTTTGGGCTATGCTGGACTGGGTTTGTTTGGACTGGGTTGGGCTGTGCTGTGTTGGGTTGTGTTAGTCCAGGATGGGCTGTGCTGGATTGGGTTGGTTTGGGCTGAGTCGAGCTGGGCTGGGTTTGTCTGGGTACGGCTGTGTTGGTTATGCTGAGTTGGTTTGGTCTGGGTGGCATTGGGTTATGTTGGGTCGTGTTGAGTTGGTTTCGGATGGGCTGGGTTGGGTTGGGTGCGGCTGGGTTTGTATGAGTGGGTTGTGCTGGGTTGGACAGTGTTAGTTTGGGTTGGACTGGGTTAGGTTGTGTTGAGTCAGGTTGGTCTGGGTTGGATTGTCCTGAGTTGGGTTGAGTTGAGTTGAGGAAAGCTTTAGATTACAGGACGATATAGATGGGCTGGGAAGATGGGCAGAGCAGTGGCAAATGGAATTTAATCCTGAGAAGTGTGAGGTGATGCATTTTTGGAGGACTAACAAGGCAAGGGAATATACAATGGATGGTAGGACCCTAGGAAGTACAGAAAGTCAGAAGGACCTTGGTGTACTTGTCCATAGATCACTGAAGGCAGCAGCACAGGTAGATAAGGTGGTTCGGAAGGCATATGGGATACTTGCCTTTATTAGCCGAGGCATAGAATATAAGAGCAGGGAGGTTATGATGGCGCTGTATAAAACACTAGTTAGGCCACAGCTGGAGTACTGTGTACAGTTCTGGGCACCACACTATAGGAAGGATGTGATTGCACTGGAGAGGGTGCAGAGGAGATTCACCAGGATGTTGCCTGGGCTGGAGCATTTCAGCTATGAAGAGAAACTGGATAGGCTAGGGTTGTTTTCCTTAGACCAGAGAAGGTTGAGGGGGGACCTGATTGAGGTATACAAAATTATGAGGGGCATTGATAGGATAGATAGGAAGAAACTTTTTCCCTTAATGGAGGGGTCAATAACCAGGGGGCATAGATTTAAGGTAAGGGGCAGGAGGTTTAGAGGGGATTTGAGGAAACATTTTTCACACAGAGGGTGGTTGGAATCTGGAACACACTGCCTGAAGAGGTGGTAGAGGCAGGAACCCTCACAACATTTAAGAAGTATTTAGATCAGCACTTGAAATGCCATAGCATACAAGGCTACGGGCCAAATGCTGGAAAATGGGATTAGAATAGTTAGGTGCTTGATGGCTGGCACGGACATGATGGGCCAAAGGGCCTGTTTCTGTGCTGTATAACTCTATGAGTTTATGACCAAATAGTGAGTGTCAGCAGGATGTTTGTCTGTGGTAGGCATCACAGCTTGTTCTCACTCAACATTGCAATGGAATCACTGGATAATGATCAAGAGCTGGAACTGTTAGTTTATTCCCTTCCAGGGGCACTGAGCGGCCAATTGTAAGCCCAAGTCCCCAGCTAAGACTAGCTAACTCAGCACAGGCCAGGGATGGGGTGTGTGTCCTTCTTCTTCAGTCTGAGATAAAAACAAGAAATGCTGGAAATACTCAGTGGAGAGAGAAGCAGAGAGAAACTGGGAGAACAGAATGGAGTCCTTACAGGAGGCAGGGTGTGAAGAAGTGTAGTCGAGGTAGCTGTGGGAGTCGGTGGGCTCTGTCTACTAATATCCATTATAAGCCCACCGACTCCCACAGCTACCTCGACTACACTTCTTCACACCCTGCCTCCTGTAAGGACTCCATTCTGTTCTCCCAGTTTCTCCGTCTTCCACGCATCTGCTCTGATGATGCTACCTTCCATGACGGTGCTTCTGATATGACCTTTTTCCTCAACCGAGGATTTCCCCCCACTGTTGTTGACTGGGCCCTCAACCGTGTCTGGCCCATTTCCCGCACCTCTACCCTCACCCCTTCCTTTCCCTCCCAGAACCACGACAGGGTTCCCCTCGTCCTCACTTTCCACCCCACCAGCCTCCAGATCCAAAGGATCATCCTCCTCCACTTCCGCCACCTCCAGCGTGATGCCACTACCAGTCGCATCTTCCCCTCCCTTCCCCTGTCAGCATTCCAAAGGAATTGTTCCCTCCGTGACACACTCGTCCACTTCTTTATTACCCCCACTATCTCGTCCCCGTCCCAGGGCACCTTCCCTGGAAATCACAGGAGGTGTAATACCTGCCCATTTACCTCCTCTCTCCTCACTACCCAATGCCCCAAACACTCCTTTCAGGTGAAGCAGCGATTTATTTGTACTTCTTTCAAGTCCTGCCGGACTGAACATTGAGTTCAATAATTTCAGAGCATGACGGGCCCCCCATTTTTATGCTTAGTTATTGTTTCATTTTCTCTTTTTTTCTTTTTTATTTGGTTATTTTATTTTAGTTTGTTTAGTTTGTTTCTACTGTGCCTACCCACTGTTTCCGTTTTTTTTTAATGTTTGTGCTTGGAGTGCTTTGCGCTTTACAGTCTATTAACACCCTCTCTGCACTAACACATTATCTTTCACCACACCATTAACATACCATTTGCCTTTGCTCCATGACCTACTGGTCAGTTATTCTTTGTGACCTTGTCCTATCAACACCTCTTTTGTTATCTCTTGTTCCACCCCTATTTTACTTGCTTAATACCTTTTACATTTCTTATATCTGGCAGTTCTGATGAAGGGTCACCGACTTGAAACGTTAACTCTGCTTCTCTCTGCACAGATGCTGCCAGACCTGCTGAGTATTTCCAGCATTTCTTGTTTTTATTTCAGATTTCCAGCATCTGCAGTATTTTATTTGTTCAGTCTGAGGCTCAGTATCACACCAGGCAGGGTGTTTGTTATTGCTGAGCAGCCTTTCTCACAGTGAAACAGACAATGTGTTCCCTTTCACCAACCAGTGCATCAGAAATACTGCACACACTTTGAAAATATAAGACTGAAAAAGTTAAACATGTGGCAATTACCTCATCTATCTTTAGCTCCAGTCAGGGTGCTGACTCAGTAATACAGAGCAGAATAGAACACACTTATTGTTCAGGGATCCTGGGCCTCAGTTCCAGCGATTGGGGAGAATCTTGGACCATTGCTGTGAAATTTTCCTGACATGGATATAAATACAGACGCACAAAGTAGCAGTTAGCAGGGATATGGAATATATAAACAGTGCAAGATATGCAGAGTAAGTGAGAAACAGAGAGAGAGAGATAGGGACAGAGAGAGAGACACACACACATACAGACACAAAGGCAGAGACAGAGAAAGTGAGAGTTAGACAGAGAGAGACACACACAGATGGAGACAAAGAGAAAGAGTGACAGAAACAGAGAAGGAGAGACAGAGAGAGGGAGAGAAACAAACAGACAGAAACAGAGAGTGAGTGTGAGTCTTGTTTCCAACCTCTCTTTTCTCTGCAAAGTCCTTGACCATGTTGTCACTTCCCAGATCCGGAACTCCATGTTTGATTCCCTCCAATCAGGTTTCCGCCTTGCCGCAGAACCGAAACAGCTCTTATCAAAGTCACAAATAACATCCAACGTGACTGAGAAAGGTAAATGTTCCCTCCTCGTCCTTCTTGACCTGCCTGCAGTTTGACCACCCCATCCTCCTCCAAAGCCTCTCCAATGTTGTCCAGCTGTCTCTCACCTGCTTCCATGCTTATCAATCTAATTATAGCCAGAGAATCACCTGCAATGGTTTCTCTTCCCAGTCCTGCACCGTTACCTCTGGTGTTCCCCAGGGATCGATCCTTGGCCCCCTCCTATTTCTCATCTACATGCTGCCTCTCGGTGACATCATCACAAAGCACAGCATCAGTTTAAACATGTTGGCTGATGACACCCAGCTCTTCCTCACCACCACCTCTCTCAATCCCTGCACAGTCCCTGATTTCTCATGCTGAGTGTCCAGCAGTACTGGAGGAAAAGAAATTTCCTTCAACTAAATATTGGGAAGATCAAAGCCATCATCATGGTCCCTGCCACCAACTCCATTTTGTTTTTATTCATTCATGGGATGTGGGTGTCACTGGCCAGGCCAGCATTTATTGCCCATCCCTAATTGCCCTTGAGAAGGTGGTGGTGAGCTGCCTTCTTGAACCGCTGCAGTCCATGTGGGGTAGGTACACCCACAGTGCTGTTAGGAAGGGAGTTCCAGGATTTTGACCCAGTGACAGGGAAGGAACGGCGATATAGTTCCAAGTCAGGATGGTGTGTGACTTGGAGGGGAACTTGCAGGTGGTGGTGTTCCCATGCATCTGCTGCCCTTGTCCTTCTAGTTGGTAGAGGTTGCAGGTTTGGAAGGTGCTGTCTAAGGAGCCTTGGTGCGTTGCTGAAGTGCATCTTGTAGATGGTACACACTGCTGCCACTGTGCGTCGGTGATGAAGGGAGTGAATGTTTGTAGATGGGGTGCCAATCAAGCGGGCTGCTTTGTCCTGGATGATGTCGAGCTTCTTGAGTGTTGTTGGAGCTGCAAACATCCAGGCAAGTGGAGAGTATTCCATCACATTCCTGACTTGTGCCTTGTAGATGGTGAACAGGCTTTGGGGAGTCAGGAGGTGAGTTACTCGATGCAGGATTCCTAGCCTCTGACCTGCTCTTGTAGCCACAGTATTTATATGGCTACTCCAGTTCAGTTTCTGGTCAATGGTAACCCCTAGGATGTTGATAGTGGGGGATTCAGCGATGGTAATGACATTGAATGTCAAGGGGAGATGGTTATATTCTCTCTTGTTGGAGATGGTCATTGCCTGGCACTTGTGTGGCGCGAATGTTACTTGTCACTTATCAGCCCAAGTCTGGATATTGTCCAGGTCTTGCTGCATTTCTACACAGACTGCTTCAGTATCTGAGGAGTCACGAATGGTGCTGAACATTGTGCAATCATTAGCGAACATCCCCACTTCTGACCTTATGATTGAAGGAAGGTCATTGAGGAAGCAGCTGAAGATGGTTGGGCCTAGGACACTACCCTGAGGAACTCCTGCAGTGATGTCCTGGAGCTCAGTTGATTGACCTCCAATAACCACAACCATCTTCCTTTGCACTAGGTATGACTCCAGCCAGCAGAGAGTTTTCCCCAATTCCCATTGACTTCAGTTTTGCTAGGGCTCCTTGATGCCATACTCGGTCAAATGCTGCCTTGATGTCAGGGGCAGTCACTCTCACCTCACCTCTTCAGTTCAGCTCTTTTGTCCATGTTTGAACCAAGGTTGTAATGAGGTCAGGAGCTGAGTGGCCCTGGCGGAACCCAAACTGAGCGTCACTGAGCAGGTTGTTGCTAAGCAAGTGCCGCTTGATGGCACTGTTGATGACACCTTCCATCACTTTACTGATGATTGAGAGTAGACTGATGGGGCGGTAGTTGGCCGGGTTGGACTTGTCCTGCTTTTTGTGTACAGGACATACCTGGGCAATTTTCCACATTGCAGGGTAGATGCCAGTGTTGTAGCTGTACTGGAACACCTTGGCTAGGGGTGCGGCAAGTTCTGGAGCACAGGTCTTCAGTACTATTGCCAGAATATTGTCAGGACCCATAGCTTTTGCAGTATCCCGTGCCTTCAGTCGTTTCTTGATATCACGCGGAGTGAATCGAATTGGCTGAAGTCTGGCATCTGTGATGCTGGGACTTCAGGAGGAGGCCGAGATGGATCATCAACTCGGCACTTCTGGCTGAAGATTGTTGCAAATGCTTCAGCCTTATCTTTTGCACTGATGTGCTGGGCTCCCCCATCATTGAGGATGGGGATATTTGTGGAGCCGCCTCCTCTTCCAGTTAGTTGTTTAGTTGTCCACCACCATTCACGGCTGGATGTGGCAGGACTGCAGAGCTTATATCTGATCCGTTGGTTACGGGATCGCTGAGCTCTGTCTATCGCATGCTGCTTACGCAGTTTGGCATGCAAGTAGTCCTGGGTTGTAGCTTCACCAGGTTGACACCTCATTTTGAGGTCTGCCTGGTGCTGCTCCTGGCATGCCCTCCTGCACTCTTCATTGAACCAGGGTTGGTCTCCTGGCTTGATGGTAATGGTAGAATGGGGGATATGCCGGGCCATGAGGTTACAGATTGTGGTTGAGTACAATTCTGCTGCTGCTGATGGCCCACAGCGCCTCATGGATGCCCAGTTTTGCATTGCTAGATCTATTCGAAATCTATCCCATTTAGCACGGTGATAGTGCCACACAACACGATGGACGGTATCCTCAACGTGAAGGTGGGACTTCAACTCCACATGGACTCTGCGGTGGTCACTCCTACCAATACTGTCATGGACAGATGCATCTGCGGCAGGAAGATTGGTGAGGATGAGGTCAACGATGTTCTTCCCTCGTGTCGGTACCCTCACCACCTGCTGCAGAAACAGTCTAGCAGCTATGTCCTTTAGGACTTGGCCAGCTCGGTCAGTAGTGATGCTACCGAGCCACTCTTGGTGATGGACATTGAAGTCCCCCACCCAGAGTACATTTTGTGCCCTTGCCACCCTCAGTGCTTCCTCCAAGTGCTGTTCAACATGGAGGAGTACTGACTCATCAGCTGAGGGAGGGAGGTTGGTGGTAATCAGCAGGAGGTTTCCTTGCCCATGTTTGACCTGATGCCATGAGACTTCATGGGGTCCGGAGTTAATGTTGAGGACTCCCAGGGCAACTCCTTCCCGACTGTATACCACTGTGCCGCCACCTCTGCTGGGTCTGTCCTGCCGGTGGGACAGGACATACCCGGGGATGGTGATGGCAGTATCTGGGACATTATCTGTAAGGTATGATTCTGTGAGTATGACTATGTCAGGCTGTTGCTTGACTAGTCTGTGGGACAGCTCTCCCAACTTTGGCACAAGCCCCCAGATGTTAGTAAGGAGGACTTTGCAGGGTCAACAGGGCTGGGTTTGCCGTTGTCGTTTCTGATGCCTCGGTCGATGCCGGGTGGTCCGTCCGGTTTCATTCCTTTTTATTAACTTTGTAGCGGTTAGTTACAACTGAGTGGCTTTTTTTTTTAGAACATTACAGCGCAGTACAGGCCCTTCGGCCCTCGATGTTGCGCCGACCATCTGACCTACACTATTCCATTTTGATCCATATGTCTATCCAATGACCACTTAAATGCCCTTAAAGTTGGCGAGTCTACTACTGTTGCAGGCAGGGCGTTCCACGCCCCTACTACTCTCTGAGTAAAGAAACTACCTCTAACATCTGTCCTATATCTATCACCCCTCAACTTAAAGCTATGTCCCCTCGTGTTTGCAGTGCATTTCAGAGGGCATGTAAGAGTTAACCACATTGCTATGGGTCTGCAGTCACATGTAGGCCAGACCAGGTAAGGACAGCAGATTTCCTTCCCTCAAGGACATTAGTGAACCAGATGGGTTTTTACAATAATCGACAATGGTTTCATGGCCATCATTAGATTAGTTTTTTAAATTCCAGATTTATTAATTGAATTCAAATTCCACCTTCTGCTGTGGTGGGATTCGACCCCATGTCCCCAGAGCAATACCTGGGTCTCTGGGTTATTAGTCCAGTGACAATACCACTACGCCATCGCCTCTCCAAGCCACCAATTCCACCCTCTTCCTGGCCACTGGCTGAAACCGATCCAGACTGTTCACAACTTTGGTATTCCATTTGACCCTGAATCATAGCATCATAGAATGGTTACAGCACAGAAGGAGGCCATTCGGCCCATCAAGTCAAAGCAGGCTTTCTGCAAGAGCAACTCACCCAATCCCACTCCCCGTCCGTTCCCCAAAGACATGCAAATTTTTTCTCTTCAGATAACTATACAATTTTCTTTTGAAAGCCACAATTGAACCTGCCTCCACCACAGTCTTAGACAGTGCATTCCAGATCCTAAACACTCACTGAACATGCCTCCACCACACTCTCAGACAGTGCATTCCAGATCCTAAACACTCACTGAACCTGCCTCCACCACACTCTCAGACAGTGCATTCCAGATCCTAAACACTCACTGAACATGCCTCCACCACACTCTCAGACAGTGCATTCCACATCCTAAACACTCACTGAACATGCCTCCACCACACTCTCAGACAGTGCATTCCAGATCCTAAACACTCACTGAACATGCCTCCACCACACTCTCAGACAGTGCATTCCACATCCTAAACACTCACTGAACCTGCCTCCATCACACTCTCAGACAGTGCATTCCAGATCCTAAACACTCACTGAACATGCCTCCACCACACTCTCAGACAGTGCATTCCACATCCTAAACACTCACTGAACCTGCCTCCACCACACTCTCAGACAGTGCATTCCACATCCTAAACACTCACTGAACCTGCCTCCATCACACTCTCAGACAGTGCATTCCAGATCCTAAACACTCACTGAACATGCCTCCACCACACTCTCAGACAGTGCATTCCACATCCTAAACACTCACTGAACCTGCCTCCACCACACTCTCAGACAGTGCATTCCAGATCCTAAACACTCACTGAACCTGCCTCCACCACACTCTCAGACAGTGCATTCCACATCCTAAACACTCACTGAACATGCCTCCACCACACTCTCAGACAGTGCATTCCAGATCCTAAACACTCACTGAACCTGCCTCCACCGCACTCTCAGACAGTGCATTCCAGATCCTAAACACTCACTGAACCTGCCTCCACCACACTCTCAGACAGTGCATTCCACATCCTAAACACTCACTGAACATGCCTCCACCACACTCTCAGACAGTGCATTCCACATCCTAAACACTCACTGAACCTGCCTCCACCGCACTCTCAGACAGTGCATTCCAGATCCTAAACACTCACTGAACCTGCCTCCACCACACTCTCAGACAGTGCATTCCACATCCTAAACACTCACTGAACCTGCCTCCACCACACTCTCAGACAGTGCATTCCAGATCCTAAACACTCACTGAACCTGCCTCCACCACACTCTCAGACAGTGCATTCCACATCCTAAACACTCACTGAACATGCCTCCACCACACTCTCAGACAGTGCATTCCAGATCCTAAACACTCACTGAACCTGCCTCCACCGCACTCTCAGACAGTGCATTCCAGATCCTAAACACTCACTGAACCTGCCTCCACCACTCTCAGACAGTGCATTCCAGATCCTAAACACTCACTGAACCTGCCTCCACCACACTCTCAGACAGTGCATTCCACATCCTAAACACTCACTGAACCTGCCTCCACCACACTCTCAGACAGTGCATTCCAGATCCTAAACACTCACTGAACCTGCCTCCACCACACTCTCAGACAGTGCATTCCAGATCCGAAACACTCACTGAACCTACCTCCACCACAGTCTCAGACAGTGCATTCCAGATCCTAAACACTCACTGAACCTGCCTCCACCACACTCTCAGACAGTGCATTCCGGATCCTAAACACTCACTGAACCTGCCTCCACCACACTCTCAGACAGTGCATTCCACATCCTAAACACTCACTGAATCTGCCTCCACAACACTCTCAGACAGTGCATTCCACATCCTAAACACTCACTGAACCTGCCTCCACCACACTCTCAGGCAGTGCATTCCACATCCTAAACACTCACTGAACATGCCTCCACCACACTCTCAGACAGTGCATTCCAGATCCTAAACACTCACTGAACATGCCTCCACCACACTCTCAGACAGTGCATTCCACATCCTAAACACTCACTGAACCTGCCTCCATCACACTCTCAGACAGTGCATTCCAGATCCTAAACACTCACTGAACCTGCCTCCATCACACTCTCAGACAGTGCATTCCAGATCCTAAACACTCACTGAACATGCCTCCACCACACTCTCAGACAGTGCATTCCACATCCTAAACACTCACTGAACCTGCCTCCACCACACTCTCAGACAGCGCATTCCACATCCTAAACACTCACTGAACATGCCTTCACCACACTCTCAGACAGTGCATTCCAGATCCTAAACACTCACTGAACCTGCCTCCACCACACTCTCAGACAGTGCATTCCACATCCTAAACACTCACTGAACCTGCCTCCACCACACTCTCAGACAGTGCGTTCCAGATCCTAAACACTCATTGAACCTGTCTCCACCACACTCTCAGACAGTGCGTTCCAGATCCTAAACACTCACTGAACCTGCCTCCACCACACTCTCCGACAGTGCATTCCACATCCTAAACACTCACTGAACCTGCCTCCACCACACTCTCAGGCAGTACGTTCCAGATCCTAAACACTCACTGAACCTGCCTCCACCACACTCTCCGACAGTGCATTCCACATCCTAAACACTCACTGAACCTGCCTCCACCACACTCTCAGACAGTGCATTCCAGATCCTAAACACTCACTGAACCTGCCTCCACCATACTCTCAGACAGTACATTCCAGATCCTAAACACTCACTGAACCTGCCTCCATCACACTCTCAGGCAGTGCATTCCAGATCCTAAACACTCACTGAATCTGCCTCCACCACACTCTCAGACAATGCATTCCAGATCCTAAACACTCACTGAACCTGCCTCCACCACACTCTCAGACAATGCATTCCAGATCCTAAACACTCACTGAACCTGCCTCCACCACACTCTCAGGCAGTGCGTTCCAGATCCTAAACACTCACTGAACCTGCCTCCACCACACTCTCAGACAATGCATTCCAGATCCTAAACACTCACTGAACCTGCCTCCACCACACTCTCAGACAATTCATTCCAGATCCTAAACACTCACTGAACCTGCCTCCACCATGCTCTCAGACAATGCATTCCAGATCCTAAACACTCACTGAACCTGCCTCCACCATGCTCTCAGACAATGCATTCCACATCCTAAACACTCACTGAACCTGCCTCCACCACACTCTCAGACAGTGCATTCCAGATGCTAAACACTCACTGAACCTGCCTCCAACACACTCTCAGACAATGCATTCCAGATCCTAAACACTCACTGAACCTGCCTCCACCACACTCTCAGACAATGCATTCCAGATCCTAAACACTCACTGAACCTGCCTCCACCACACTCTCAGACAATGCATTCCAGATCCTAAACACTCACTGAACCTGCCTCCACCACACTCTCAGACAATGCATTCCAGATCCTAAACACTCACTGAACCTGCCTCCACCACACTCTCAGACAATGCATTCCAGATCCTAAACACTCACTGAACCTGCCTCCACCACACTCTCAGACAATGCATTCCAGATCCTAAACACTCACTGAACCTGCCTCCACCATGCTCTCAGACAATGCATTCCAGATCCTAAACACTCACTGAACCTGCCTCCACCACACTCTCAGACAATGCATTCCAGATCCTAAACACTCACTGAACCTGCCTCCACCATGCTCTCAGACAATGCATTCCAGATCCTAAACACTCACTGAACCTGCCTCCACCACACTCTCAGACAATGCATTCCAGATCCTAAACACTCACTGAACCTGCCTCCACCACACTCTCAGACAATGCATTCCAGATCCTAAACACTCACTGAACCTGCCTCCACCACACTCTCAGACAGTGCATTCCAGATCCTAAACACTCACTGAACCTGCCTCCACCACACTCTCAGACAGTGCATTCCACATCCTAAACACTCGATCTGTAAAAAAGATTTTCCTCATGTCGCCTCTGGTTCTATTGCGAATCACCTTAAATCAGTGTCCTCTGGTTCTCGACCCTTCTTTCAATGGGAACAGTTACTCTCTATCTACTCTGTCTAGACCCCTCAAGATTTTGAACACCTCTATCAAATCGCATGTCAACCTTCTCTTCTCTAAGCAGAACCACCCCAGCTTCTCCAGTCTATTCTGGTACTGATGTTTCTCATCTCTGGAACCATTCTCGTAAATCTTCCACATGAACACAAACGACACCCAGCTCTACCTCACCACCATCTCTCTCAACCCTTCCACAGTCTCACTAAAGTCTTCACATCCTTCCTGAAGGGTAGTGCTCTGAATTAGACATGGTACTTCAGTTGAGGCTGAACAATTGGTTCATAAATGTTCATCATATTTTCAGTGCTTTTGTACTCTATGCGTCAATTTATAAAGCTTAAGATCCTGTCTGCCTTTTCAACCACTTTCTCCACCTGCCCCGCCACCTTCAATGATTTGTGCTGTATACCCCCAGGTCCCTCTGTTCCTGCATCCCCTTTAGAATTGTACCCTTTATTTTATATTGCCTCTCCTTGTTCTTCCTCCCAAAATGTATTACCTCACACTTCTCTGCATGAAGTTTCATCTGCCACTTTGCTGCCTATTCCACCAGCCTGTCTACGTTCTCTTGAAGTTTATCACTATCCTCCTCACAGAATCACAGAATTGTTACAGTGCAGGAGGAGGCCATTCAGCCCATCGTGTCTGTACTGGCTCTCTGAAAGAGCAACTCCCTCACTTCCATTCCCCTGCCTTCTCCCCGTAACCCTCCACATTCTTCCTTTTCAGATAACTGTCTAATTCCCTTTTGAATGTTCCAATTGAACCTGCCTCCACCACGTTCTCAGGCAACACATTCCAGACCTTCACCACTCGCTGCGTGAAAAAGTTTTTCCTCATGTCACTCTTGCTTCTCTTACTTCCAAGTTTTGTATCATTTGCAAATTTTAAAATTGTGCCCTGTACACACAAGTCTAGGTCATTAATATATATAAAAACAAGCAGTGCTCATAATACTAACCCCTGGGGAACTCCACCATATACCGTCCTCCAGTCCGAAATCCAGCCGTTCACCACTACTCTGTTTCCTGTCACTCAGCCAACTTCATATCCATGCTGCAACTGCCCCTTCTTATTCCATGGGCTTCACCTTTTCTGACAAGACTGTTCTGTGGCACTTTTGGAAGTCCATATAAACCACATCAACTGCTTTACCCTCATCAATCCTCTGTGTTAGCTCATCAAAAAAAATCAAGTTAGTTAAACAGAATTGCCTTTAACAAATCTGTGCTAGCTTTCCTTAATCCACATTTGTTCAAGTGACTGTTAATTTTGGCTCGAATTATCATTTCTAAAAGCTTTCCCACCAGCGAGGTTAAACTGACTGGCCTGTTGTTGCTGGGCTGATCCGTACACCTTCTTTTGAATAATGGTGTAACATTTGCAATTCTCCAGTCCTCTGGCATCACCCCTGTATCTAAGGAGGATTGGAAGATTCTAGTCAGTGTCTCAACAATTTCCACCCTTACTTCCCTCAGTATCCTCAGATGTATCCCATCCGGTCCTGGTGTCTTATCAACTTTAAATACAGACAGCCTTTCTAATACCTCCTCTTTATCAATTTTGAGCACTACCTAGAACTGTACTCCAGGGAGAATGCTGTCACTGAGACTGCCCTCAATGCAGCCCAGCCTCTACCAGTCATGGATGAGCTGGACATACAGCCAACCAAATCGGAACTCAGTGATGCCATTGATTCCCTAGCCAGCGGAAAAGCCCCTGGGAAGGACAGCATTACCCCTGAAATAATCAAGAGTGCCAAGCCTGCTATACTCTCAGCACTACATGAACTGCTATGCCTGTGCTGGGACGAGGGAGCAGTACCCCAGGACATGCGCGATGCCAACATCATCACCCTCTATAAAAACAAAGGTGACCGCGGTGACTGCAACAACTACCATGGAATCTCCCTGCTCAGCATAGTGGGGAAAGTCTTTGCTCGAGTCGCTCTGAACAGGCTCCAGAAGCTGGCCGAGCGCGTCTACCCTGAGGCACAGTGTGGCTTTCGTGCAGAGAGATCGACTATTGACATGCTGTTCTCCCTTCGTCAGATACAGGAGAAATGCCGTGAACAACAGATGCCCCTCTACATTGCTTTCATTGATCTCACCAAAGCCTTTGACCTCGTCAGCAGACGTGGTCTCTTCAGACTACTAGAAAAGATCGGATGTCCACCAAAGCTACTAAGTATCATCACCTCATTCCATGACAATATGAAAGGCACAATTCAACATGGTGGCTCCTCATCAGAGCCCTTTCCTATCCTGAGTGGTGTGAAACAGGGCTGTGTTCTCGCACCCACACTTTTTGGGATTTTCTTCTCCCTGCTGCTTTCACATGCGTTCAAATCCTCTGAAGAAGGAATTTTCCTCCACACAAGATCAGGGGGCAGGTTGTTCAACCTTGCCCGTCTAAGAGCGAAGTCCAAAGTACGGAAAGTCCTCATCAGAGAACTCCTCTTTGCTGACGATGCTGCTTTAACATCTCACACTGAAGAATGCCTGCAGAGTCTCATCGACAGGTTTGCGTCTGCCTGCAATGAATTTGGCCTAACCATCAGCCTCAAGAAAACGAACATCATGGGGCAGGATGTCAGAAATGCTCCATCCATCAATATTGGCGACCACGCTCTCGAAGTGGTTCAAGAGTTCACCTACCTAGGCTCAACTATCACCAGTAACCTGTCTCTAGATGCAGAAATCAACAAGCGCATGGGTAAGGCTTCCACTGCTATGTCCAGACTGGCCAAGAGAGTGTGGGAAAATGGCGCACTGACACGGAACACAAAAGTCCGAGTGTATCAGGCCTGTGTCCTCAGTACCTTGCTCTACGGCAGCGAGGCCTGAACAACGTATGCCAGCCAAGAGCGACGTCTCAATTCATTCCATCTTCGCTGCCTTCGGAGAATACTTGGCATCAGGTGGCAGGACTATATCTCCAACACAGAAGTCCTTGAAGCGGCCAACACCCCCAGCTTATACACACTACTGAGTCAGCGGCGCTTGAGATGGCTTGGCCATGTGAGCCGCATGGAAGATGGCAGGATCCCCAAAGACACATTGTACAGCGAGCTCGCCACTGGTATCAGACCCACCGGCCGTCCATGTCTCCGTTATAAAGACGTCTGCAAACGTGACATGAAATCGTGTGACATTGATCACAAGTCGTGGGAGTCAGTTGCCAGCATTCGCCAGAGCTGGCGGGCAGCCATAAAGACAGGGCTAAATTGTGGCGAGTCGAAGAGACTTAGTAGTTGGCAGGAAAAAAGACAGAGGCGCAAGGGGAGAGCCAACTGTGCAACAGCCCCAACAAACAAATTTCTCTGCAGCACCTGTGGAAGAGCCTGTCACTCCAGAATTGGCCTTTATAGCCACTCCAGGCGCTGCTTCACAAACCACTGACCACCTCCAGGCGCGTATCCATTGTCTCTCGAGATAAGGAGGCCCAAAAGAAAAAGAGTTCAGCTAGTGTATCAACTACTTCCTCTTTCACTATCACTTTGTCAGCATCTTTTTTCTTGAAGACAGATCCAAAGGAGTCAGGGTAGTATCCTAGGCCCAACCATCTTCAGCTGCTTCATCAATGACCTTCCTTCAATCATAAGGTCAGAAGTGTGGATGTTCGCTGATGATTGCACAATGTTCAGCACCATTCGCGACTCCTCAGATACTGAAGCAGTTCGTGTAGAAATGCAGCAAGATCTGGACAACATCCAGGCTTGGGCTGATAAGTGGCAAGTAACATTCGCGCCACACAAGTGCCAGGCAATGACCATCACCAGCAGAGAGAATCTAACCATCTCCCCTTGACATTACCATCACTGAATCCCCCACTATCAACATCCTGGGGGCTACCATTGACCAGAAACTGAACTGGAGTAGCCATATAAATACCATGGCTACAAGAGCAGGTCAGAGGCTAGGAATCCTGAGGCATGTAACTCACCTCCTGTCTCCCCAAAGCCTGTCCACCATCTACAAGATGCACTGCAGCAATGCACCAAGGCTCCTTAGACAGCACCTTCCAAACACGCGAACTCTACCAACTAGAAGGACAAGGGCAGCAAATGCATGGGACCACCACCACCTGCAAGTTCCCCTCCAAGTCACACACCATCCTGACTTGCAACTATATCACTGTTCCTTCACTGTCACTGGATCAAAATCCTGGAACTCCCTTCCTCCCAGCACTGTGGGTGTACCTACCCCAAATGGACTGCAGCAGTTCAAGAAGGCAGCTCACCACCACCTTCTCAAGGGCAATTAGGGATGGGCAATAAATGCTGGCCTGGCCAGCGACGCCCACATCCCATGAATAAATAAAAATAAAATAGCACAGCCATGCCCCCTGCCTCTTACCACCCTTTACTATTTATATGCCTATAGAAGATGTGTGAATTCCCTTTTACGTTTTTTCACAGACTCTTCTCATACTCACTCTTTGCTTCGCTTATTTTCTTTATCGATGCCCTTCTGAATTTTCTATATTGAGCCTGGTTCTCAATTGTAGTCTCACCCTGACATCAGTCATATGCACCCTTTTTCTGCTTCATCTTACTCTCTATCTCTTTCATTATCCAGGGAGCTCTGGCTTTATTTGCTCTACCTTTCCCCACTATGGGAATATACCTTCACTGTTCCTGAATCATCTCTTCTTTAAAGGCAGCCCATTGTTCAATTACGGTGTTGACTGTCACCCTTTGATTCCAATTTACCTGGGACAGATCTGTTCTCAACCCACTGAGCTTGGCCCTCTCCCAGTTAGTTATCTTTATTCTGGATTGCTTCATTTCCTTTTCCATAGCTAACCTAAACCTTATGATGTGATGGTCGCTGTCACCTAAATGCTCCCCTATTGACACTTGACCCACCTCATTCCCCAGAACCTGATCCAGCAGTGCTTCTTCCTCATTGGACTAGAAACATACTGATGTAGAAAATTCTCCCGTAAACATTCTAGAAACTCTTGCCCCTCTATAGACTTTACACTATTACTATCCCAGTTTATATCAGGATAATTAAAGTTCCTCATTAAAACTACTCTATAATTCTTGTACCTCTCCGCAATTTCCCTTCAAATTTGCTGCTCTATATCTTCCCCAATATTTGGTGGCCGATAGAATACCCCCAGCAATGCAATGTACCTCCATTGTTTCTTAGCTCTAACCAAATAGATTCTGTCCGTGACCCCTCCCGGACATCCTCTCTCTCCGACACTGCAATATTCTCCGAAATCAATCCTGCTACCCCTCCTCCTTTCTTTCCTTCCCTAACTTTCCGGAACACCTTGTATCCAGGAATATTTAGTACCCAGTTCTGCCTTTTTTTGATCCAGGTCTCCATTATCACTGTGACATCACATTCCCATGTGGCTATCTGCACCTGCAACCCGGTTTACCACACACTATAAATTGAATTAGATTTTAACTGTATTTCCTCTTACTCTGACCCCATCCAATAGCTTATTATTTCTTATTCGAGTGCTATCTGTCTCTCCCAATTCTTTGTGCACATCGTTTCTCCTTACTAATGTGAAATCCTGGTTCCCATATCCCCTGCCAAGTTAGTTTAAACCCGCCCGAACAGCACTGCCAAACCTCCCCGCAAGGGCATTGGTTCCGGCTCTGTTCAGGTGCAACTCGTCCGACCTGTACAGGTCCCACCTCCCCCTGAATCGGTCCCAATGTCCAGGAATCTAAAGCCCTCCTTGCTGCACCATTTCTCCAGCCATGCATTCATCTGCTCTCTCCTATTATTATACTCACTAATGTGTGGCACTGGGAGTAATCTGGAGATTACTACCTTAGAGGTCCTGCTTGCTAAAATCTGCCTGCAGGACCTCATTCCTCTTTCTACCTATATCATTGATACCAATATGGACCATGACCTCTGGCTGGTCACCCTCCCCCCTCAGGGTGCTCTGCAGCCACTCAGTGACACCCCTGACCCTGGCACCAGGGAGGCAACACATCATCCTGGATTCATGTCTGCACCACGGAAACACCTGTTTGTTCCCCTAACTATTGAATCTCCTACTGCTATTGCTTTCCCAATCTTCCTCCAACCCCTTGTCCAGCAGAGCCAGCTGTGGTGCTATGGATAATAAAAGCAAAATACTGCGGATGCTGGAAATCTGAAACAAAAACAAGAAATGCTGGAATCACTCAGCAGGTTTGGCAGCATCTGTGGAAAGAGAAGCAGAGTTAACGTTTCGGGTCAGTGACCCTTCTTCGGAACTGTGGTGCTATGGAGTTGTCTCTGGCTGCACACTGCAGGGGAACAATCACTGTAACTGTCACTGAATACCAGTTGGAGGGTGCGATACAGTCAGGTGACTCCTGCACTACCTGCATGGTCCTCCTTGACTGCCTGGCTGTCACCCATTCCCTCTCTGCCTGCCCATCTTTCAGCTGCGGAGTGACCACATCCAGAAACGTGCTATCCACGTAGTTCTCAGCCTTGCGAATGCACCACATTGATGCCAGCAGCTGCTCAAGCTCTGAAATTTGGAACTTGAGTGCTCCAGCTGACAATACTTCCTCCACATGTGGTGTCCAGGACACGAGAAGCAACCTGGAGTTTCCACATGGAACAGGGTATGCTCTCCATGGGATTGAAATCTCCTGCCATGCGTCTATTTATTAATTAACTAAACTGAACAGAAATAAACTAAAGACTTATTAAAGACTTATATCTCAAAATGGTTGAAAAACTTAGCAGGTCAGGCTGCACCTGTGGCGGGAGAAACAGAGCTAATGGGCCAGATTATCAAATGCTGTGGGATCGCCCCGGATGTAGACGTGATTTGAAAATTGCGGTGCCGAAGGCCTTCTCCGGAACACGACACCTCCGGGATAGACCACAGTTTTCAATGTGAGGGCGGGGGGAGGGAACTGGGAACCTGGTCACCTACAATTAAGGGCCCAATAAGCTCATGGAGGAGCTGATTAAGGAGCGGGTGGGGGGTCTGAATGGAATTTTCAATGGGGATTCCAGTGAGCTTGACCAGTGTGCTGTACGATAGTGAACAGCTGGCAGGCTCACCTACAGATGCTGCCAGACCTGCTGAGTATTTCCACATCTCCTCCCGCAGCTCCTGTTTCTGGGTTCAATCTTGATCTCTTCCTGTTCCTCTCATTCTGATTTGAGTTTCAAACCACTTAGCCACGCCATCACTAAGACCGCCTATTCCCATTTCCAAAACATCAACTTACTCCGCCACACCTTCGCTTATCTGCTGCTGAAAATCTCATTCATGCCTTCATTAACTCTATACCTGACTCTCCTGGCTGGCCTTCCATTTTCTACTCCTTGTAAAACTTCAGATCATCCAAAATACTGCTGCCAATGTCCTCACTTGCAACAAGTCCCGTTCCTCTATCTCCCCCTGGACTCACTGACCTACATTAACACACAAAGTCCAGTTCCCCTGTACTCACTGACCTACATTAACACACACAAAGTCCCATTCCCCTATCACCCCTGTACTCACTGACCGACATTAACACACACCAAGTCCCATTCCCCTATCACCCCTGTACTCACTGACCTACATTAACACACACAAAGTCCCATTCCCCTATCACCCCTGTACTCACTGACCTACATTAACACACACAAAGTCCAGTTCCCCTGTACTCACTGACCTACATTAAAACACAAAGTCCAGTTCCCCTGTACTCACTGACCTACATTAACACACACAAAGTCCAGTTCCCCTGTACTCACTGACCTACATTAACACACACAAAGTCCAGTTCCCCTGTACTCACTGACCTACATTAACACACACAAAGTCCAGTTCCCCTGTACTCACTGACCTACATTAACACACACAAAGTCCAGTTCCCCTGTACTCACTGACCTACATTAACACACACCAAGTCCCGTTCCTCTATCACCCCTGTACTCACTGACCTACATTAACACACACAAAGTCCCATTCCCCCATCACCCCTGTACTCACTGATCTATATTAACACACACCAAGTCCCGTTCCCCTATCACCCCCTGTACTCACTGACCTACATGAACACACAAAGTCCCATTCCCCTATCAACCCTGTACTCAATGACCTACATTAACACACACAAAGTCCTGTTCCTCTATCACCCCCTGTACACCCTGACCTACATTAACACACACCAAGTCCCATTCCCCGATCACCCCTGTACTCACTGACCTACATCAACACACACCAAGTCCCATTCCCCTATCACCCCTGTACTCACTGACCTACATAAACACACACCAAGTCCCGTTCCCCTATCACCCCTGTACTCACTGACCTACATTAACACACACCAAGTCCCGTACCTCTATCACCCCCTGTACTCACTGACCTACATTAACACACACCAAGTCCTGTTCCCCAATCACCCCTGTACTCACTGACCTACATTAACACACACCAAGTCCTGTTCCCCTATCACCCCTGTACTCACTGACTGACATTAACACACACCAAGTCCCATTCCCCTATCACCCCTGTACTCACTGACTGACATTAACACACACCAAGTCCCATTCCCCTATCACCCCTGTACTCACTGACCTACATTAACACACACCAAGTCCCATTCCCCTATCACCCCTGTACTCACTAACTTACATTAACACACACCAAGTCCCATTCCCCTATCACCCCTGGACTCACTGACCTACATGAACACACACCGAGTCCCGTTCCCCTATCACCCCTGTACTCACTGTCCTATATTAACACACGCCGAGTCCCATTCCCCTATCACCCCTTTACTCACTGTCCTACATTAACACACACCAAGTCCCGTTACCCTATCACCCCTGTACTCACTGGCCTACATTAACACACATTAAGTCCCCTTCCCCTATCACCCCTGTACTCACTGACCTACATTAACACACAGCAAGTCCCGTTCCCCTATCACCCCTGTACTCACTGACTGACATTAACACACACCAAGTCCCATTCCCCTATCACCCCTGTACTCACTGACCTACATTAACACACACCGAGTCGCATTCCCCTATCACCCCTGTACTCACTGACCTACATTAACACACACCAAGTCCCGTTCCCCTATCACCCCTGTACTCACTGACCTACATTAACACACACCAAGTCCCGTTACCCTATCACCCCTGTACTCACTGACCTACATTAACACACACAAAGTCCCATTCCCCCATCACCCCTGTACTCACTGATCTATATTAACACACACCAAGTCCCATTCCCCTATCACCCCTGTACTCACTGACCGACACTTGCTCCCAGTCAAGCAACGTCTTGTTTTTAAAATTCGCATTCTTGTTTTCAAATCCCTCCATGGCCTCGCCCCTCTGTTAACTCCTGCCGCCCCACAATCCTCCGAGGTCTCGGCCCTCCTCAAATTCTGGCCTCTTCAGCCTTCCCGATTTTAATTGCTCCACCATTGGCGGCTGTGCCTTCAGCTGTCTCGGCCCTTAGCTCTAGAATTTCCTCTCTCCCTTTCCGTCTCTCTCTCTCTCCTCCGTTAAGATGCTCATTAAAACCTCTTTGAACCAAGCTTTTGGTCATGTGATCTGAGATATGCTCATTTGACTCAGTGTCAAGTTTTGTTCTCTTACACCCCTGTGAAATACATTGAGACGTTTTATTACACGAAAGGCAAGTTGTTGATATTGTGAATCTGCTTTTCCTCTCTCAGGCACCAAGCAACCTGCAGGTCCTGCACAAGGAGGACCAGGAACCTTCGTGACAAAGCAAATAGGCTGGAAGATGTCATTAAAGGGGAACGGCACTGGCATGGACTAAATACATGATTAATGGGAAAATACTGAGAAGTGTGGAGGAAGTGAGGGACCTTGGAGTAGAATGTCCACAGATCCCTGGAGGTAGCAGGACAGGTCGATACGGTGGTTAAGAAGGCATATGGAATCCTTTCCTTTATTATCCGAGGTATAGAATATAAGAGCAGGGAGGTTATGCTGGAACTGTATAACTCATTGATTAGGCCACAACTTGAGTACTGTGTGCAGTTCTGGTCACCTCATTACAAAAAGGATGTAATTGCACGAGAGAGGGTAACAGAGGAGATTTATGAAGACGTTGCCAGGACTGGAAAAATGCAGCTATGAGGAAAGATTGGATAGGCTGGGGTTGTTCTCCTTGGAACAGAGAAGGCTAAGGGGAGATCTGATTGAAATGTACAAAATTTTGAGGGGCCCGGATAGAGTGGAGGTGAAGGGTCAATTCACCTTAGCAGAGAGGTCAGTGACGAGGGGGCATAGATTTAAAGTGATTGGTAGAAAAATTAGAGGGGAGATAAGGAAAAACATTTTCACCCAGAGGGTGATGGAGGTCTGGAACTCACTGTCTGAAAGGGTAGTTGAGGCAGAAACCCTCAACTCATTCAAAAGGAGTCTGGATATGCACCTCAAGTGCTGTAATCTGCAGGGCTACGGACCAAATGCTGGAAGGTGGGATTAGAATAGGTGGATTGTTTTTCATGCAGCACAGACACGATGGGCCAAGTGGCCTCTTTCTGTGCCGTAAACTTTCTCTGGTTCTAAGGAGACAGTGACAGTACAACCGTAAAACTGACAGAAAGTCAAAGAGCAAGGCTTTGCAGCAGATCACAACATCACTTCGTCACCTGTGGTTCAGTGGGTAGCCCTGCTGGTTCTGATCAGATAATGGGTTCAAACCCCCCACAGAGACATTAGCACAAAATAAAGGTGGACACTCACAGTGCTGCACTGTCAGAGGGTCAGTACTGAGGGAGTACTGCACTGTCGGAGGGTCAGTACTGAGGGAGCACCGCACTGTCGGAGGGTCAGTACAGAGTGAGCGCTGCACTGTCGGAGGGTCAGTACTGAGGGAGCGCCGCACTGTCGGAGGGTCAGTACTGAGGGAGTGCTGCACTGTCGGAGGGTCAGTACTGAGGGAGTGCTGCACTGTCGGAGGGTCAGTACTGAGGGAGTGCTGCACTGCCAGACGGTCAGTACTGAGGAAGCGCTGCACTGTCGGAGGGTCAGTACTGAGGGAGTGCTGCACTGTCGGAGGGTCAGTACTGAGTGAGTGCTGCACTGTCGGAGGGTCAGTACTGAGGGAATGCTGCACTGTCGGAGGGTCAGTACTGAGTGAGTGCTGCAATGTCGGAGGGTCAGTACTGAGGGAGTGCTGCACTGTTGGAGGGTCAGTACTGAGTGAGTGCTGCAATGTCGGAGGGTCAGTACTGAGGGAGTGCTGCACTGTCGGAGGGTCAGTACTGAGTGAGTGCTGCAATGTCGGAGGGTCAGTACTGAGGGAGTGCTGCACTGTCGGAGGTTCAGTACTGAGTGAGTGCTGCACTGTCGGAGGGTCAGTACTGAGGGAGTGCTGCACTGTCGGAGGGTCAGTACTGAGGGAGTGCTGCACTGTCGGAGGGTCAGTAGTGAGGGAGTGCTGCACTGTCGGAGGGTCAGTACTGAGGGAGTGCTGCAATGTCGGAGGGTCAGTACTGAGGGAGTGCTGCACTGTCGGAGGGTCAGTACTGAGGGAGTGCTGCACTGTCGGAGGGTCAGTACTGAGGGAGTGCTGCACTGTCGGAGTGTCAGTACTGAGGGAATGCTGCACTGTCAGAGTGTCAGTACTGAGGGAGTGCTGCACTGTTGGAGGGTCAGTACTGAGTGAGTGCTGCAATGTCGGAGGGTCAGTACCGAGTGAGTGCTGCACTGTCGGAGGGTCAGTACTGAGGTAGTGCTGCACTGTCGGAGGGTCAGTACTGAGGGAGTGCTGCACTGTCGGAGGGTCAGTACTGAGGGAGTGCTGCACTGTCGGCAGGTCAGTACTGAGGGAGCGCTGCAATGTCGGAGGGTCAGTACTGAGTGAGTGCTGCACTGTCGGAGGGTCAGTACTGAGGGAGTGCTGCACTGCCGGAGGGTCAGTACTGAGGGAGTGCTGCACTGTCGGCAGGTCAGTACTGAGGGAGCGCTGCACTGTTGGAGGGTCAGTACTGAGGGAGTGCTGCACTGTCGGAGGGTCAGAACTGAGGGAGTGCTGCACTGTCGGAGGGTCAGTACCGAGGGAGTGCTGCACTGTCGGAGGGTCAGTACTGAGGGAGTGCTGCACTGTCGGAGGGTCAGTACTGAGGGAGTGCTGCACTGTCGGAGGGTCAGTACTGAGGGAGTGCTGCACTGTCGGAGGGTCAGTACTGAGTGAGTGCTGCACTGTCGGAGGGTCAGTACTGAGGGAGTGCTGCACTGTCGGAGGGTCTGTACTGTGGGAGTGCTGCACTGTCGGAGGGTCTGTACTGAGGGAGTGCTGCACTGTCGGAGGGTCAGTACAGAGTGAGTGCTGCACTGTCGGAGGGTCAGTACTGAGGGAGTGCTGCACTGTCGGAGGGTCTGTACTGAGAGAGTGCTGCACTGTCGGAGGGTCTGTACTGAGGGAGTGCTGCACTGTCGGAGGGTCAGTACTGAGGGAGTGCTGCACTGTTGGCAGGTCAGTACTGAGGGAGCGCTGCACTGTTGGAGGGTCAGTACTGAGGGAGTGCTGCACTGTCGGAGGGTCAGAACTGAGGGAGCGCTGCACTGTTGGCAGGTCAGTACTGAGGGAGCGCTGCATTGTCGGCAGGTCAGTACCGAGGGAGTGCTGCATTGTCGGCAGGTCAGTACCGAGGGAGTGCTGCACTGTCGGAGGGTCAGTCCTGAGGGAGTGCTGCACTGTCGGAGGGTCAGTACTGAGGGAGTGCCGCACTGTTGGTCAGTACTGAGGGAGTGCTGCACTGTTGGAGGGTCAGTACTGAGGGAGCGCTGCACTGTCGGAGGATCAGTACTGAGGGAGTGCTGTACTGTCCGAGGGTCAGTACTGAGGGAGTGCTGCACTGTCGGAGGATCAGTAGTGAGAGAGCGCTGCACTGTCGGAGAGTCAGTACTGAGGGAGTGCTGCACTGTCGGAGGGTCAGTACTGAGAGAGCGCTGCACTGTCGGAGGGTCAGTAATGAGAGAGCGCTGCACTGTCGGAGGGTCAGTACTGAGGGAGTGCTGCACTGTCGGACGGTCAGTACTGAGAGAGCGCTGCACTGTCGGAGGGTCAGTACTGAGGGAGTGCTGCACTGTCGGAGGGTCAGTACTGAGGGAGCGCTGCACTGTTGGAGGGTCAGTACTGAGGGAGTGCTGCACTGTTGGAGGGTCAGTACTGAGGGAGCGCTGCACTGTCGGAGGATCAGTACTGAGGGAGTGCTGTACTGTCCGAGGGTCAGTACTGAGGGAGTGCTGCACTGTCGGAGGGTCAGTACTGAGAGAGCGCTGCACTGTCGGAGGGTCAGTACTGAGGGGGTGCTGCACTGTCGGAGGGTCAGTACTGAGGGAGTGCTGCACTGTCGGAGGGTCAGTACTGAGAGAGCGCTGCACTGTCGGAGGGTCAGTACTGAGAGAGCGCTGCACTGTCGGAGGGTCAGTACTGAGGGAGTGCTGCACTGTCGGAGGGTCAGTACTGAGGGAGTGCTGCACTGTCGGAGGGTCAGTACTGAGGGAGCGCTGCACTGTCGGAGGGTCAGTACTGAGGGAGCGCTGCACTGTCGGAGGGTCAGTACTGAGGGAGCGCTGCACTGTCGGAGGGTCAGTACTGAGGGAGTGCTGCACTGTCGGAGGGTCAGTACTGAGAGAGCGCTGCACTGTCGGAGGGTCAGTACTGAGAGAGTGCTGCTCTGTCGGAGGGTCAGTACTGAGGGAGCGCTGCACTGTCGGAGGGTCAGTACTGAGGGAGTGCTGCACTGTCGGAGGGTCATTACTGAGGGAATGCTGCACTGTCGGAGGGTCAGTACTGAGGGAGTGCTGCACTGTCGGAGGGTCAGTACTGAGAGAGCGCTGCACTGTCGGAGGGTCAGTACTGAGAGAGCGCTGCACTGTCGGAGGTGGTGACATCTGCAATGTGAGACTTTAAACTGAGGCCTAGTCTTTCCTCTCAGGTGGATGTAAATGATCCCATGGCTCTGTTCAATGAGGTGCAGGGCAGCTCCCAATGGTGTCCTGACAGGTATCTTTCAAATAATGTCACAGAAGCATTTTGTTCAAGTGCAGTTCAAGAAACATTCCAAAGGCTTTAGCACATAATCTTTAACAATAGTCCACAAAGAAGATGGAGTGTAATGTGGGGAAATGTGAACTGGTCCAGTCTGGCAGAAAGAATATTCAAGCAGAACATTATTCAAAGGAGAGAGAATACAGAAGTCGGTGCGACAGAGGGGTCTGAGTGTTCTGAGTGAGATTAAATACAGACAGATGAGTGAGAGTAAATACAGACAGGAGAGTGAGAGTAAATACAGACAGGAGAGTGAGAGTAAATACAGACAGGAGAGTGAGAGTAAATACAGACAGGTGAGTGACAATAAATACAGACAGGTGAGTGAGAGTAAATACAGACAGGTGAGTGAGAGTAAATACAGACAGGAGAGTGAGAGTAAATACAGACAGGAGAGTGAGAGTAAATACAGACAGGTGAGTGACAATAAATACAGACAGGTGAGTGAGAGTAAATACAGACAGGTGAGTGAGAGTAAATACAGACAGGTGAGTGAGAGGAAATACAGACAGATGAGTGAGAGTAAATACAGACAGGAGAGTGAGAGTAAATACAGACAGGAGAGTGAGAGTAAATACAGACAGGTGAGTGACAATAAATACAGACAGGTGAGTGAGAGTAAATACAGACAGGTGAGTGAGAGTAAATACAGACAGGTGAGTGAGAGGAAATAAAGACAGATGAGTGAGAGTAAATACAGACAGGAGAGTGAGAGTAAATACAGACAGATGAGTGAGAGTAAATACAGACAGGTGAGTGACAAGAAATACAGACAGGTGAGTGAGAGTAAATACAGACATGTGAGTGACAAGAAATACAGACAGGTGAGTGAAAGTAAATACAGACAGGTGAGTGAGAGTAAATACAAACAGGTGAGTGAGAGTCAATACAGACAGGTGAGTGAGAGTAAATACAGACAGGTGTGTGAGAGTAAATACAGACAGGTGAGTGACAGTAAATACAGACAGGTGAGTGACAATAAATACAGACAGGTGTGTGACAATAAATACAGGCAGGTGTGTGACAATAAATACAGACAGAAGTGTGAGAGTAAATACAGACAGGTGAGTGAGAGTCAATACAGACAGGTGAGTGACAGTAAATACAGACAGGTGAGTGAGAGTAAATACAGATAAGTGAGTGACAGTAAATACAGACAGGTGAGTGACACTAAATACAGACAGGTGTGTGACAATAAATACAGACAGGTGAGTGAGAGTAAATACAGACAGGTGAGTGACAATAAATACAGACAGGTGTGTGAGAGTAAATACAGACAGGTGAGTGAGAGTAAATACAGACAGGTGAGTGAGAGTAAATACAGACAGGTGAGTGAGAGTAAATACAGACAGTTGAGTGACAGTAAATACAGACAGGTGTGTGAGAGTAAATACAGACAGGAGAGTGAGAGTAAATACAGACAGGTGAGTGAGAGTAAATACAGAGAGGTGAGTGACAATAAATAAAGACAGGTGAGTGAGAGTAAATACAGAGAGGTGAGTGACAATAAATAAAGACAGGTGTGTGAGAGTAAATACAGACATGTGAGTGACAGTAAATACAGATACGTGAGTGACAATAAATACAGACAGGTGTGTGAGAGTAAATAGAGACATGTGAGTGACAATAAATACAGACAGGAGAGTGAGAGTAAATACAGACAGGTGTGTGAGAGTAAATACAGACAGGTGAGTGACAATAAATACAGACAGGTGAGTGAGAGTAAATACAGACAGGTGTGTGAGAGTAAATACAGACATGTGAGTGACAGTAAATACAGACACGTGAGTGACAATAAATACAGACTGGTGTGTGAGAGTAAATACAGACATGTGAATGACAATAAATACAGACAGGTGTGTGAGAGTAAATACAGACAGTTGAATGACAATAAATACAGACAGAGCAGTGACAGTAAATACAGACAGGTGAGTGAGAGTAAATACAGACAGGTGAGTGACAATAAATACAGAAAGGTGAGTGAGAGTAAATACAGACAGGTGAGTGACAATAAATACAGACAGTTGAGTGACAGCAAATACAGACAGGTGAGTGAGAGTAAATACAGACAGGTGAGTGAGAGTAAATACAGACAGGTGAATGACAATAAATACAGACAGTTGAGTGACAGTAAATACAGACAGGTGAGTGACAATAAATACAGAAAGGTGAGTGAGAGTAAATACAGACAGGTGAGTGACAATAAATACAGACAGTTGAGTGACAATAAATACTGATAGGTGAGTGACAATAAATACAGATAGGTGAGTGACAGTAAATACAGACAGGTGAGTGACAGTAAATACAGACAGGTGAGTGACAATAAATACAGACAGGTGAATGACAATAAATACAGACAGGTGAATGACAATAAATACAGACAGTTGAGTGACAATAAATACAGACAGATGAGTGCCAATAAATACAGACAGGTGAGTGACAATAAATACAGACAGGTGAGTGAGAATAAATATAGACAGGTGAATGACAATAAATACAGACAGGTGAATGACAATCAATACAGACAGTTGAGTGACAATAAATACAGACAGGTGAATGAGAGGAAATACAGACAGGTGAGTGACAATAAATACAGAGAGGTGAATGACAATAAATACAGACAGTTGAGTGACAATAAATACAGACAGGTGAATGAGAGGAAATACAGACAGGTGAATGACAATAAATACAGACAGGTGAATGACAATAAATATAGACAGGTGAGAGACAATAAATACAAACAGGTGAATGACAATAAATACAGACAGGTGAATGACAATAAATACAAAAAGGTGAATGACAATAAAAACAGACAGGTGAGTGACAATAAGTACAAACAGGAGAAAGACAATAAATACAGACAGGTGAATGACAATAAATACAGACAGGTGAGTGACAATAAATACAGACAGGTGAATGACAATAAATACAGACAGGTGAGTGACAATAAATACAGACAGATGAGTGCCAATAAATACAGACAGGTGAGTGACAATAAATACAGATAGTTGAGTGAGAATAAATACAGACAGGTGAATGACAATAAATACAGACAGGTGAATGAGAGGAAATACAGACAGGTGAGTGACAATAAATACAGACAGGTGAATGACAATAAATACAGACAGTTGAGTGACAATAAATACAGACAGGTGAATGAGAGGAAATACAGACAGGTGAATGACAATAAATACAGACAGGTGAATGACAATAAATACAGACAGGTGAGTGACAATAAATACAAACAGGTGAATGACAATAAATACAGACAGGTGAATGACAATAAATACAAACAGGTGAATGACAATAAAAACAGACAGGTGAGTGACAATAAGTGCAAACAGGTGAATGACAATAAATACAGACAGGTGAATGACAATAAATACAGACAGGTGAGTGACAATAAATACAGACAGGTGAATGACAATAAATACAGACAGGTGAATGACAATAAATACAGACAGGTGAGTGACAATAAATACAGACAGGTGAATGACAATAAATACAGACAGGTGAATGAGAGGAAATACAGACAGGTGAGTGACAATAAATACAGACAGGTGAGTGACAATAAATACAAACAGGTGAATGACAATAAATACAGACAGGTGAGTGACAATAAATACAGACAGGTGAATGACAATAAATACAGACAGGTGAGTGACAATAAATACAGACAGGTGAATGACAATATATACAGACAGGTGAATGAGAGGAAATACAGACAGGTGAGTGACAATAAATACAGACAGTTGAGTGACAATAAATACAGACAGGTGAATGAGAGGAAATACAGACAGGTGAATGACAATAAATACAGACAGGTGAATGACAATAAATACAGACAGTTGAGTGACAATAAATACAGACAGGTGAATGACAATAAATACAGACAGTTGAGTGACAATAAATACAGACAGGTGAGTGACAATAAATACAGACAGGTGAGTGACAATACATACAGACAGTTGAGTGACAATAAATACAGACAGGTGAATGACAATAAATACAGACAGTTGAGAGACAATAAATACAGACAGTTGAGTGACAATAAATACAGACAGGTGAGTGACAATAAATACAGACAGTTGAGTGACAATAAATACAGACAGGTGAATGACAATGAATACAGACAGTTGAGTGACAATAAATACAGACAGTTGAGTGACAATAAATACAGACAGGTGAGTGACAATAAATACAGACAGTTGAGTGAGAATAAATACAGACAGGTGAATGACAATAAATACAGACAGGTGAATGAGAGGAAATACAGACAGGTGAATGAGAGGAAATACAGACAGGTGAGTGACAATAAATACAGACAGGTGAATGACAATAAATACAGACAGTTGAGTGACAATAAATACAGACAGGTGAATGACAATAAATACAGACAGTTGAGTGACAATAAATACAGACAGGTGAATGACAATAAATACAGACAGTTGAGTGACAATAAATACAGACAGGTGAATGACAATAAATACAGACAGTTGAGTGACAAGAAATACAGACAGATGAGTGACAATAAATAAAGACAGGTGAGTGACAATAAATAAAGACAGTTGAGTGAGAATAAATACAGACAGGTGAATGACAATAAATACAGACAGGTGAATGAGAGGAAATACAGACAGGTGAGTGACAATAAATACAGACAGGTGAATGACAATAAATACAGACAGTTGAGTGACAATAAATACAGACAGGTGAATGACAATAAATACAGACAGTTGAGTGACAATAAATACAGACAGGTGAGTGACAATAAATACAGACAGTTGAGTGAGAATAAATACAGACAGGTGAGTGACAGTAAATACAGACAGGTGAGTGAGAGTAAATACAGACAGGTGAATGACAATAAATACAGACAGTTGAGTGACAGTAAATACAGACAGTTGAGTGACAGTAAATACAGACAGTTGAGTGAGAATAAACACCGACAGTTGAGTGACAGTAAATAGAGACAGTTGAGTGACAGTAAATACAGACAGTTGAATGACAGTAAATACAGACAGGTGAGTGAGAGTAAATACAGACAGGTGAATGACAATAAATACAGACAGTTGAGTGACAGTAAATACAGACAGTTGAGTGACAGTAAATACAGACAGTTGAGTGACAGTAAATACAGACAGGTGAATGACAATAAACACCGACAGGTGAGTGACAGTAAATACAGACAGTTGAGTGACAGTAAATACAGACAGCTGAGTGACAGTAAATACAGACAGGTGAGTCAGAGTAAATACAGACAGGTGAATGATAATAAATACAGACAGGTGAGTGAGAGTAAATACAGACAGATGAATGACAGTAAATACAGACAGTTGAGTGACAGTAAATACAGGCAGGTGAATGACAATAAATACAGACAGTTGAGTGACAGTAAATACAGACAGGTGAGTGAGAGTAAATACAGACAGGTGAGTGACAATAAATACAGACAGTTGAGTGAGAGTAAATACAGACAGGTGAGTGACAATAAATACAGACAGTTGAGTGACAGTAAATACAGACAGGTGAGTGACAATAAATACAGACAGTTGAGTTAGAGTAAATACAGACAGTTGAGTGACAGTAAATACAGACAGGTGAGTGAGAGTAAATACAGACAGGTGAGTGACAATAAATACAGACAGTTGAGTGACAGTAAATACAGACAGTTGAGTGACAGTAAATACAGAGAGGTGAATGACAATAAACAACGACAGTTGAGTGACAGTAAATACAGACAGTTGAGTGACAGTAAATACAGACAGCTGAGTGAGAGTAAATACAGACAGGTGAGTCAGAGTAAATACAGACAGGTGAATGATAATAAATACAGACAGGTGAGTGAGAGTAAATACAGACAGGTGAATGACAGTAAATACAGACAGTTGAGTGACAGTAAATACAGACAGGTGAATGACAATAAATACAGACAGTTGAGTGTCAGTAAATACAGACAGTTGAATGACAATAAATACAGACAGTTGAGTGACATTAAATACAGACAGGTGAGTGACAATAAATACAGACAGGTGAATGACAATAAATACAGACAGGTGAATGAGAGGAAATACAGACAGGTGAATGACAATAAATACAGAAAGGTGAATGACAATAAATACAGACAGTTGAGTGACAATAAATACAGACAGGTGAATGACAATAAATACAGACAGTTGAGTGACATTAAATACAGACAGGTGAGTGACAATAAATACAGACAGGTGAATGACAATAAATACAGACAGGTGAATGAGAGGAAATACAGACAGGTGAATGACAATAAATACAGAAAGGTGAATGACAATAAATACAGACAGTTGAGTGACAATAAATACAGACAGGTGAATGACAATAAATACAGACAGTTGAGTGACATTAAATACAGACAGGTGAATGACAATAAATACAGACAGTTGAGTGACAATAAATACAGACAGGTGAATGACAATAAATACAGACAGTTGAGTGACATTAAATACAGACAGGTGAATGACAATAAATACAAACAGGTGAATGACAATAAATACAGACAGTTGAGTGACATTAAATACAGACAGGTGAGTGACAATAAATACAGACAGGTGAATGACAATAAATACAGACAGGTGAATGAGAGGAAATACAGACAGGTGAGTGACAATAAATACGGACAGTTGACTGACAATAAATACAGACAGGTGAATGAGAGGAAATACAGACAGGTGAATGACAATAAATACAGAAAGGTGAATGACAATAAATACAGACAGTTGAGTGACAATAAATACAGACAGGTGAATGACAATAAATACAGACAGTTGAGTGACAATAAATACAGACAGTTGAGTGACAATACATACAGACAGTTGAGTGACACTAAATACAGACAGGTGAATGACAATAAATACAGACAGTTGAGTGACAATAAATACAGACAGGTGAGTGACAATAAATACAGACAGTTGAGTGACAATAAATACAGACAGGTGAGTGACAATAAATACAGACAGTTGAGTGACAATAAATACAGACAGGTGAGTGACAATAAATACAGACAGTTGAGTGAGAATAAATACAGACAGGTGAATGACAATAAATACAGACAGGTGAACGAGAGGAAATACAGACAGGTGAATGAGAGGAAATACAGACAGGTGAGTGACAATAAATACAGACAGGTGAATGACAATAAATACAGACAGTTGAGTGACAATAAATACAGACAGGTGAATGACAATAAATACAGACAGGTGAATGACAATAAATACAGACAGTTGAGTGACAATAAATACAGACAGGTGAATGACAATAAATACAGACAGTTGAGTGACAATAAATAGAGACAGGTGAATGACAATAAATACAGACAGATGAGTGACAATAAATACAGACAGATGAGTGACAATAAATACAGACAGGTGAGTGACAATAAATACAGACAGTTGAGTGAGAATAAATACAGACAGGTGAATGACAATAAATACAGACAGGTGAATGAGAGGAAATACAGACAGGTGAGTGACAATAAATACAGACAGGTGAATGACAATAAATACAGACAGTTGAGTGACAATAAATACAGACAGGTGAATGACAATAAATACAGACAGTTGAGTGACAATAAATACAGACAGGTGAGTGACAATAAATACAGACAGTTGAGTGAGAATAAATACAGACAGGTGAGTGACAGTAAATACAGACAGGTGAGTGAGAGTAAATACAGACAGGTGAATGACAATAAATACAGACAGTTGAGTGACAGTAAATACAGACAGTTGAGTGACAGTAAATACAGACAGTTGAGTGAGAATAAACAGCGACAGTTGAGTGACAGTAAATACAGACAGTTGAGTGACAGTAAATACAGACAGTTGAATGACAGTAAATACAGACAGGTGAGTGAGAGTAAATTCAGACAGGTGAATGACAATAAATACAGACAGTTGAGTGACAGTAAATACAGACAGTTGAGTGACAGTAAATACAGACAGGTGAATGACAATAAACACCGACAGGTGAGTGACAGTAAATACAGACAGTTGAGTGACAATAAATACAGACAGGTGAATGACAATAAATACAGACAGTTGAGTGACAATAAATACAGACAGGTGAATGAGAGGAAATACAGACAGGTGAATGACAATAAATACAGACAGGTGAATGACAGTAAATACAGACAGTTGAGTGACAGTAAATACAGGCAAGTGAAAGACAATAAATACAGACAGTTGAGTGACAGTAAATACAGACAGGTGAGTGAGAGTAAATACAGACAGGTGAGTGACAATAAATACAGACAGTTGAGTGAGAGTAAATACAGACAGGTGAGTGACAATAAATACAGACAGTTGAGAGACAGTAAATACAGACAGGTGAGTGACAATAAATACAGACAGTTGAGTGAGAGTAAATACAGACAGTTGAGTGACAGTAAATACAGACAGGTAAGTGAGAGTAAATACAGACTGGTGAGTGACAATAAATACAGACAGTTGAGTGACAGTAAATACAGACAGTTGAGTGACAGTAAATACAGACAGGTGAATGACAATAAACACCGACAGTTGAGTGACAGTAAATACAGACAGGTGAGTGACAGTAAATACAGACAGTTGAGTGAGAGTAAATACAGACAGTTGAGTGACAGTAAATACAGACAGGTAAGTGAGAGCAAATACAGACTGGTGAGTGACAATAAATACAGACAGTTGAGTGACAGTAAATACAGACAGTTGAGTGACAGTAAATACAGACAGGTGAATGACAATAAACACCGACAGTTGAGTGACAGTAAATACAGACAGTTGAGTGACAGTAAATACAGACAGCTGAGTGACAGTAAATACAGACAGGTGAGTCAGAGTAAATACAGACAGGTGAATGATAATAAATACAGACAGGTGAGTGAGAGTAAATACAGACAGGTGAATGACAGTAAATACAGACAGTAGAGTGACAGTAAATACAGACAGTAGAGTGACAGTAAATACAGACAGGTGAATGACAATAAATACAGACAGTTGAGTGACAGTAAATACAGACAGTTGAGTGGCAATAAATACAGACAGGTGAGTGACAGTAAATACAGACAGTTGAGTGAGAATAAATACAGACAGGTGAGTGACAATAAATACAGACAGTTGAGTGACAATAAATACAGACAGTTGAGTGAGAATAAATACAGACAACTGAATGACAATAAATACAGACAGGTGAATGACAATAAATACAGACAGGTGAGTGACAATAAATACAAACAGCTGAATGACAATAAATACAGACAGGTGAATGACAATAAATACAAACAGGTGAATGACAATAAAAACAGACAGGTGAGTGACAATAAGTACAAACAGGTGAATGACAATAAATACAGACAGGTGAATGACAATAAATACAGACAGGTGAGTGACAATAAATACAGACAGGTGAATGACAATAAATACAGACAGGTGAATGAGAGGAAATACAGACAGGTGAGTGACAATAAATACAGACAGTTGAGTGACAATAAATACAGACAGGTGAATGAGAGGAAATACAGACAGGTGAATGACAATAAATACAGACAGGTGAATGACAATAAATACAGACAGTTGAGTGACAATAAATACAGACAGGTGAATGACAATAAATACAGACAGTTGAGTGACAATAAATACAGACAGTTGAGTGACAATAAATACAGACAGGTGAGTGACAATACATACAGACAGTTGAGTGACAATAAATACAGACAGTTGAGTGACAATAAATACAGACAGTTGAGTGACAGTAAATACAGACAGGTGAGTGACAATAAATACAGACAGGTGAATGACAATAAATACAGACAGATGAGTGCCAATAAATACAGACAGGTGAGTGACAATAAATACAGACAGTTGAGTGAGAATAAATACAGACAGGTGAATGACAATAAATACAGACAGGTGAATGAGAGGAAATACAGACAGGTGAGTGACAATAAATACAGACAGGTGAATGACAATAAATACAGACAGTTGAGTGACAATAAATACAGACAGGTGAATGAGAGGAAATACAGACAGGTGAATGACAATAAATACAGACAGGTGAATGACAATAAATACAGACAGTTGAGTGACAATAAATACAGACAGTTGAGTGACAATAAATACAGACAGTTGAGTGACAATAAATACAGTCAGGTGAATGACAATAAATACAGACAGTTGAGTGACAGTAAATACAGACAGTTGAGTGACAGTAAATACAGACAGGTGAATGACAATAAACACCGACAGGTGAGTGACAGTAAATACAGACAGTTGAGTGACAGTAAATACAGACAGCTGAGTGACAGTAAATACAGACAGGTGAGTCAGAGTAAATACAGACAGGTGAATGATAATAAATACAGACAGGTGAGTGAGAGTAAATACAGACAGATGAATGACAGTAAATACAGACAGTTGAGTGACAGTAAATACAGGCAGGTGAATGACAATAAATACAGACAGTTGAGTGACAGTAAATACAGACAGGTGAGTGAGAGTAAATACAGACAGGAGAGTGACAATAAATACAGACAGTTGAGTGAGAGTAAATACAGACAGGTGAGTGACAATAAATACAGACAGTTGAGTGACAGTAAATACAGACAGGTGAGTGACAATAAATACAGACAGTTGAGTGAGAGTAAATACAGACAGTTGAGTGACAGTAAATACAGACAGGTGAGTGAGAGTAAATACAGACAGGTGAGTGACAATAAACACAGACAGTTGAGTGACAGTAAATACAGACAGTTGAGTGACAGTAAATACAGACAGGTGAATGACAATAAACACCGACAGTTGAGTGACAGTAAATACAGACAGTTGAGTGACAGTAAATACAGACAGCTGAGTGACAGTAAATACAGACAGGTGAGTCAGAGTAAATACAGACAGGTGAATGATAATAAATACAGACAGGTGAGTGAGAGTAAATACAGACAGGTGAATGACAGTAAATACAGACAGTTGAGTGACAGTAAATACAGACAGGTGAATGACAATAAATACAGACAGTTGAGTGACAGTAAATACAGACAGTTGAGTGACAATAAATACAAACAGGTGAATGACAATAAATACAGACAGTTGAGTGACAGTAAATACAGACAGGTGAGTGACAATAAATACAGACAGGTGAATGACAATAAATACAGACAGGTGAATGAGAGGAAATACAGACAGGTGAGTGACAATAAATACAGACAGGTGAGTGACAATAAATACAGACAGTTGAGTGAGAATAAATACAGACAGGTGAATGACAATAAATACAGACAGGTGAATGAGAGGAAATACAGACAGGTGAATGACAATAACTACAGAAAGGTGAATGACAATAAATACAGACAGTTGAGTGACAATAAATACAGACAGGTGAATGACAATAAATACAGACAGTTGAGTGACAATAAATACAGACAGTTGAGTGACAATAAATACAGACAGGTGAGTGACAATACATACAGACAGTTGAGTGACAATAAATACAGACAGGTGAATGACAATAAATACAGACAGTTGAGTGACAATAAATACAGACAGGTGAGTGACAGTAAATACAGACAGGTGAGTGACAATAAATACAAACAGCTGAATGATAATAAATACAGACAGGTGAATGACAATAAATACAAACAGGTGAATGACAATAAAAACAGACAGGTGAGTGACAATAAGTACAAACAGGTGAATGACAATAAATACAGACAGGTGAATGACAATAAATACAGACAGGTGAGTGACAATAAATACAGACAGGTGAATGACAATAAATACAGACAGGTGAATGAGAGGAAATACAGACAGGTGAGTGACAATAAATACAGACAGTTGAGTGACAATAAATACAGACAGGTGAATGAGAGGAAATACAGACAGGTGAATGACAATAAATACAGACAGGTGAATGACAATAAATACAGACAGTTGAGTGACAATAAATACAGACAGGTGAATGACAATAAATACAGACAGTTGAGTGACAATAAATACAGACAGTTGAGTGACAATAAATACAGACAGGTGAGTGACAATACATACAGACAGTTGAGTGACAATAAATACAGACAGTTGAGTGACAATAAATACAGACAGTTGAGTGACAGTAAATACAGACAGGTGAGTGACAATAAATACAGACAGGTGAATGACAATAAATACAGACAGTTGAGTGACAATAAATACAGACAGGTGAGTGACAATAAATACAGACAGTTGAGTGAGAATAAATACAGACAGGTGAATGACAATAAATACAGACAGGTGAATGAGAGGAAATACAGACAGGTGAGTGACAATAAATACAGACAGGTGAATGACAATAAATACAGACAGTTGAGTGACAATAAATACAGACAGGTGAATGACAATAAATACAGACAGTTGAGTGACAATAAATACAGACAGGTGAATGACAATAAATACAGACAGGTGAGTGACAATAAATACAGACAGGTGAATGACAATCAATACAGACAGTTGAGTGAGAATAAATACAGACAGATGAGTGCCAATAAATACAGACAGGTGAGTGACAATAAATACAGACAGTTGAGTGAGAATAAATACAGACAGGTGAATGACAATAAATACAGACAGGTGAATGAGAGGAAATACAGACAGGTGAGTGACAATAAATACAGACAGGTGAATGACAATAAATACAGACAGTTGAGTGACAATAAATACAGACAGGTGAATGAGAGGAAATACAGACAGGTGAATGACAATAAATACAGACAGGTGAATGACAATAAATACAGACAGTTGAGTGACAATAAATACAGACAGTTGAGTGACAATAAATACAGACAGTTGAGTGACAATAAATACAGTCAGGTGAATGACAATAAATACAGACAGTTGAGTGACAATAAATACAGACAGGTGAATGACCATAAATACAGACAGTTGAGTGACAATAAATACAGACAGGTGAATGACAAAAAATACAGACAGGTGAGTGACAATAAATACAGACAGGTGAATGACAATAAATACAGACAGTTGAGTGACAATAAATACAGACAGATGAGTGACAATAAATACAGACAGGTGAGTGACAATAAATACAGACAGTTGAGTGAGAATAAATACAGACAGGTGAATGAAAATAAATACAGACAGGTGAATGAGAGGAAATACAGACAGGTGAGTGACAATAAATAGAGACAGGTGAATGACAATAAATACAGACAGTTGAGTGACAATAAATACAGACAGGTGAGTGACAATAAATACAGACAGTTGAGTGACAGTAAATACAGACAGTTGAGTGACAGTAAATACAGACAGGTGAATGACAATAAACACCGACAGGTGAGTGACAGTAAATACAGACAGTTGAGTGACAGTAAATACAGACAGCTGAGTGACAGTAAATACAGACAGGTGAGTCAGAGTAAATACAGACAGGTGAATGATAATAAATACAGACAGGTGAGTGAGAGTAAATACAGACAGATGAATGACAGTAAATACAGACAGTTGAGTGACAGTAAATACAGGCAGATGAATGACAATAAATACAGACAGTTGAGTGACAGTAAATACAGACAGGTGAGTGAGAGTAAATACAGACAGGAGAGTGACAATAAATACAGACAGTTGAGTGAGAGTAAATACAGACAGGTGAGTGACAATAAATACAGACAGTTGAGTGACAGTAAATACAGACAGGTGAGTGACAATAAATACAGACAGTTGAGTGAGAGTAAATACAGACAGTTGAGTGACAGTAAATACAGACAGGTGAGTGAGAGTAAATACAGACAGGTGAGTGACAATAAACACAGACAGTTGAGTGACAGTAAATACAGACAGTTGAGTGACAGTAAATACAGACAGGTGAATGACAATAAACACCGACAGTTGAGTGACAGTAAATACAGACAGTTGAGTGACAGTAAATACAGACAGCTGAGTGACAGTAAATACAGACAGGTGAGTCAGAGTAAATACAGACAGGTGAATGATAATAAATACAGACAGGTGAGTGAGAGTAAATACAGACAGGTGAATGACAGTAAATACAGACAGTTGAGTGACAGTAAATACAGACAGGTGAATGACAATAAATACAGACAGTTGAGTGACAGTAAATACAGACAGTTGAGTGACAATAAATACAAACAGGTGAATGACAATAAATACAGACAGTTGAGTGACAGTAAATACAGACAGGTGAGTGACAATAAATACAGACAGGTGAATGACAATAAATACAGACAGGTGAATGAGAGGAAATACAGACAGGTGAGTGACAATAAATACAGACAGGTGAGTGACAATAAATACAGACAGTTGAGTGAGAATAAATACAGACAGGTGAATGACAATAAATACAGACAGGTGAATGAGAGGAAATACAGACAGGTGAATGACAATAACTACAGAAAGGTGAATGACAATAAATACAGACAGTTGAGTGACAATAAATACAGACAGGTGAATGACAATAAATACAGACAGTTGAGTGACAATAAATACAGACAGTTGAGTGACAATAAATACAGACAGGTGAGTGACAATACATACAGACAGTTGAGTGACAATAAATACAGACAGGTGAATGACAATAAATACAGACAGTTGAGTGACAATAAATACAGACAGGTGAGTGACAGTAAATACAGACAGGTGAGTGACAATAAATACAAACAGCTGAATGACAATAAATACAGACAGGTGAATGACAATAAATACAAACAGGTGAATGACAATAAAAACAGACAGGTGAGTGACAATAAGTACAAACAGGTGAATGACAATAAATACAGACAGGTGAATGACAATAAATACAGACAGGTGAGTGACAATAAATACAGACAGGTGAATGACAATAAATACAGACAGGTGAATGAGAGGAAATACAGACAGGTGAGTGACAATAAATACAGACAGTTGAGTGACAATAAATACAGACAGGTGAATGAGAGGAAATACAGACAGGTGAATGACAATAAATACAGACAGGTGAATGACAATAAATACAGACAGTTGAGTGACAATAAATACAGACAGTTGAGTGACAATAAATACAGACAGTTGAGTGACAATAAATACAGTCAGGTGAATGACAATAAATACAGACAGTTGAGTGACAGTAAATACAGACAGTTGAGTGACAGTAAATACAGACAGGTGAATGACAATAAACACCGACAGGTGAGTGACAGTAAATACAGACAGTTGAGTGACAGTAAATACAGACAGCTGAGTGACAGTAAATACAGACAGGTGAGTCAGAGTAAATACAGACAGGTGAATGATAATAAATACAGACAGGTGAGTGAGAGTAAATACAGACAGATGAATGACAGTAAATACAGACAGTTGAGTGACAGTAAATACAGGCAGGTGAATGACAATAAATACAGACAGTTGAGTGACAGTAAATACAGACAGGTGAGTGAGAGTAAATACAGACAGGAGAGTGACAATAAATACAGACAGTTGAGTGAGAGTAAATACAGACAGGTGAGTGACAATAAATACAGACAGTTGAGTGACAGTAAATACAGACAGGTGAGTGACAATAAATACAGACAGTTGAGTGAGAGTAAATACAGACAGTTGAGTGACAGTAAATACAGACAGGTGAGTGAGAGTAAATACAGACAGGTGAGTGACAATAAACACAGACAGTTGAGTGACAGTAAATACAGACAGTTGAGTGACAGTAAATACAGACAGGTGAATGACAATAAACACCGACAGTTGAGTGACAGTAAATACAGACAGTTGAGTGACAGTAAATACAGACAGCTGAGTGACAGTAAATACAGACAGGTGAGTCAGAGTAAATACAGACAGGTGAATGATAATAAATACAGACAGGTGAGTGAGAGTAAATACAGACAGGTGAATGACAGTAAATACAGACAGTTGAGTGACAGTAAATACAGACAGGTGAATGACAATAAATACAGACAGTTGAGTGACAGTAAATACAGACAGTTGAGTGACAATAAATACAAACAGGTGAATGACAATAAATACAGACAGTTGAGTGACAGTAAATACAGACAGGTGAGTGACAATAAATACAGACAGGTGAATGACAATAAATACAGACAGGTGAATGAGAGGAAATACAGACAGGTGAGTGACAATAAATACAGACAGGTGAGTGACAATAAATACAGACAGTTGAGTGAGAATAAATACAGACAGGTGAATGACAATAAATACAGACAGGTGAATGAGAGGAAATACAGACAGGTGAATGACAATAACTACAGAAAGGTGAATGACAATAAATACAGACAGTTGAGTGACAATAAATACAGACAGGTGAATGACAATAAATACAGACAGTTGAGTGACAATAAATACAGACAGTTGAGTGACAATAAATACAGACAGGTGAGTGACAATACATACAGACAGTTGAGTGACAATAAATACAGACAGGTGAATGACAATAAATACAGACAGTTGAGTGACAATAAATACAGACAGGTGAGTGACAATAAATACAGACAGTTGAGTGACAATAAATACAGACAGGTGAGTGACAATAAATACAGACAGTTGAGTGACAATATATACAGACAGTTGAGTGACAATAAATACAGACAGGTGAGTGACAATAAATACAGACAGTTGAGTGAGAATAAATACAGACAGGTGAATGACAATAAATACAGACAGGTGAATGAGAGGAAATACAGACAGGTGAATGAGAGGAAATACAGTCAGGTGAGTGACAATAAATACAGACAGGTGAATGACAATAAATACAGACAGTTGAGTGACAATAAATACAGACAGGTGAATGACAATAAATACAGACAGTTGAGTGACAATAAATACAGACAGGTGAATGACAATAAATACAGACAGTTGAGTGACAATAAATACAGACAGGTGAATGACAATAAATACAGACAGTTGAGTGACAATAAATACAGACAGATGAGTGACAATAAATGCAGACAGGTGAGTGACAATAAATACAGACAGTTGAGTGAGAATAAATACAGACAGGTGAATGACAATAAATACAGACAGGTGAATGAGAGGAAATACAGACAGGTGAGTGACAATAAATACAGACAGGTGAATGACAATAAATACAGACAGTTGAGTGACAATAAATACAGACAGGAGAATGACAATAAATACAGACAGTTGAGTGACAATAAATACAGACAGGTGAGTGACAATAAATACAGACAGTTGAGTGAAAATAAATACAGACAGTTGAGTGAGAATAAATACAGACAGGTGAGTGACAGTAAATACAGACAGGTGAGTGAGAGTAAATACAGACAGGTGAATGACAATAAATTCAGACAGTTGAGTGACAGTAAATACAGACAGTTGAGTGACAGTAAATACAGACAGTTGAGTGAGAATAAACAGCGACAGTTGAGTGACAGTAAATACAGACAGTTGAGTGACAGTAAATACAGACAGTTGAATGACAGTAAATACAGACAGGTGAGTGAGAGTAAATACAGACAGTTGAGTGACAGTAAATACAGACAGTTGAGTGACAGTAAATACAGACAGGTGAATGACAATTAGCACCGACAGGTGAGTGACAGTAAATACAGACAGTTGAGTGACAGTAAATACAGACAGCTGAGTGACAGTAAATACAGACAGGTGAGTCAGAGTAAATACAGACAGGTGAATGATAATAAATACAGACAGGTGAGTGAGAGTAAATACAGACAGGTGAATGACAGTAAATACAGACAGTTGAGTGACAGTAAATACAGGCAAGTGAATGACAATAAATACAGACAGTTGAGTGACAGTAAATACAGACAGGTGAGTGACAGTAAATACAGACAGGTGAGTGACAATAAATAAAGACAGTTGAGTGAGAGTAAATACAGACAGGTGAGTGACAATAAATACAGACAGTTGAGAGACAGTAAATACAGACAGGTGAGTGACAATAAATACAGACAGTTGAGTGAGAGTAAATACAGACAGTTGAGTGACAGTAAATACAGACAGGTGAGTGAGAGTAAATACAGACAGGTGAGTGACAATAAATACAGACAGTTGAGTGACAGTAAATACAGACAGTTGAGTGACAGTAAATACAGACAGGTGAATGACAATAAACACCGACAGTTGAGTGACAGTAAATACAGACAGTTGAGTGACAATAAAGACCGACAGTTGAGTGACAGTAAATACAGACAGTTGAGTGACAGTAAATACAGAGAGCTGAGTGACAGTAAATACAGACAGGTGAGTCAGAGTAAATACAGACAGGTGAATGATAATAAATACAGACAGGTGAGTGACAATAAATACAGACAGGTGAGTGACAATAAATACAGACAGGTGAATGACAATAAATACAGACAGTTGAGTGACAGTAAATACAGACAGGTGAATGACAATAAATACAGACAGTTGAGTGACAGTAAATACAGACAGTTGAGTGACAATAAATACAAACAGGTGAATGACAATAAATACAGACAGTTGAGTGACAATAAATACAGACAGTTGAGTGAGAATAAATACAGACAGCTGAATGACAATAAATACAGACAGGTGAATGACAATAAATACAGACAGGTGAGTGACAATAAATACAGACAGTTGAGTGAGAATAAATACAGACAGGTGAATGACAACAAATACAGACAGGTGAATGAGAGGAAATACAGACAGGTGAATGAGAGGAAATACAGTCAGGTGAGTGACAATAAATACAGACAGGTGAATGACAATAAATACAGACAGTTGAGTGACAATAAATACAGACAGTTGAATGACAATAAATACAGACAGTTGAGTGACAATAAATACAGACAGGTGAGTGAGAGTAAATACAGACAGGTGAGTGACAATAAATACAGACAGTTGAGTGAGAGTAAATACAGACAGGTGAGTGACAATAAATACAGACAGTTGAGAGACAGTAAATACAGACAGGTGAGTGACAATAAATACAGACAGTTGAGTGAGAGTAAATACAGACAGTTGAGTGACAGTAAATACAGACAGGTAAGTGAGAGTAAATACAGACAGGTGAGTGACAATAAATACAGACAGTTGAGTGACAGTAAATACAGACAGTTGAGTGACAGTAAATACAGACAGGTGAATGACAATAAACACCGACAGTTGAGTGACAGTAAATACAGACAGTTGAGTGACAATAAAGACCGACAGTTGAGTGACAGTAAATACAGACAGTTGAGTGACAGTAAATACAGACAGCTGAGTGACAGTAAATACAGAAAGGTGAGTCAGAGTAAATACAGACAGGTGAATGATAATAAATACAGACAGGTGAGTGAGAGTAAATACAGACAGGTGAATGACAGTAAATACAGACAGTAGAGTGGCAGTAAATACAGACAGTAGAGTGACAGTAAATACAGACAGGTGAATGACAATAAATACAGACAGTTGACTGACAGTAAATACAGACAGTTGAGTGGCAATAAATACAAACAGGTGAATGACAATAAATACAGACAGTTGAGTGACAATAAATACAGACAGTTGAGTGAGAATAAATACAGACAGGTGAGTGACAGTAAATACAGACAGTTGAGTGAGAATAAATACAGACAGGTGAGTGACAATAAATACAGACAGTTTAGTGACAATAAATACAGACAGTTGAGTGAGAATAAATACAGACAACTGAATGACAATAAATACAGACAGGTGAATGACAATAAATACAGACAGGTGAGTGACAATAAATACAAACAGCTGAATGACAATAAATACAGACAGGTGAATGACAATAAAAACAGACAGGTGAGTGACAATAAGTACAAACAGGTGAATGACAATAAATACAGACAGGTGAATGACAATAAATACAGACAGGTGAGTGACAATAAATACAGACAGGTGAATGACAATAAATACAGACAGGTGAATGAGAGGAAATACAGACAGGTGAGTGACAATAAATACAGACAGTTGAGTGACAATAAATACAGACAGGTGAATGAGAGGAAATACAGACAGGTGAATGACAATAAATACAGACAGGTGAATGACAATAAATACAGACAGTTGAGTGACAATAAATACAGACAGGTGAATGACAATAAATACAGACAGTTGAGTGACAATAAATACAGACAGTTGAGTGACAATAAATACAGACAGGTGAGTGACAATACATACAGACAGTTGAGTGACAATAAATACAGACAGTTGAGTGACAATAAATACAGACAGTTGAGTGACAATAAATACAGACAGGTGAGTGACAATAAATACAGACAGGTGAATTACAATAAATACAGACAGTTGAGTGACAATAAATACAGACAGGTGAGTGACAATAAATTCAGACAGTTGAGTGAGAATAAATACAGACAGGTGAATGACAATAAATACAGACAGGTGAATGAGAGGAAATACAGACAGGTGAGTGACAATAAATACAGACAGGTGAATGACAATAAATACAGACAGTTGAGTGACAATAAATACAGACAGGTGAATGACAATAAATACAGACAGTTGAGTGACAATAAATACAGACAGGTGAATGACAATAAATACAGACAGGTGAGTGACAATAAATACAGACAGGTGAATGACAATCAATACAGACAGTTGAGTGACAATAAATACAGACAGATGAGTGCCAATAAATACAGACAGGTGAGTGACAATAAATACAGACAGTTGAGTGAGAATAAATACAGACAGGTGAATGACAATAAATACAGACAGGTGAATGAGAGGAAATACAGACAGGTGAGTGACAATAAATACAGACAGGTGAATGACAATAAATACAGACAGTTGAGTGACAATAAATACAGACAGGTGAATGAGAGGAAATACAGACAGGTGAATGACAATAAATACAGACAGGTGAATGACAATAAATACAGACAGTTGAGTGACAATAAATACAGACAGTTGAGTGACAATAAATACAGACAGGTGAATGACAATAAATACAGACAGTTGAGTGACAATAAATACAGACAGGTGAATGACCATAAATACAGACAGTTGAGTGACAATAAAAACAGACAGGTGAATGACAAAAAATACAGACAGGTGAGTGACAATAAATACAGACAGGTGAATGACAATAAATACAGACAGTTGAGTGACAATAAATACAGACAGATGAGTGACAATAAATACAGACAGGTGAGTGACAATAAATACAGACAGTTGAGTGAGAATAAATACAGACAGGTGAATGAAAATAAATACAGACAGGTGAATGAGAGGAAATACAGACAGGTGAGTGACAATAAATAGAGACAGGTGAATGACAATAAATACAGACAGTTGAGTGACAATAAATACAGACAGGTGAGTGACAATAAATACAGACAGTTGAGTGACAGTAAATACAGACAGTTGAGTGACAGTAAATACAGACAGGTGAATGACAATAAACACCGACAGGTGAGTGACAGTAAATACAGACAGTTGAGTGACAGTAAATACAGACAGCTGAGTGACAGTAAATACAGACAGGTGAGTCAGAGTAAATACAGACAGGTGAATGATAATAAATACAGACAGGTGAGTGAGAGTAAATACAGACAGATGAATGACAGTAAATACAGACAGTTGAGTGACAGTAAATACAGGCAGGTGAATGACAATAAATACAGACAGTTGAGTGACAGTAAATACAGACAGGTGAGTGAGAGTAAATACAGACAGGAGAGTGACAATAAATACAGACAGTTGAGTGAGAGTAAATACAGACAGGTGAGTGACAATAAATACAGACAGTTGAGTGACAGTAAATACAGACAGGTGAGTGACAATAAATACAGACAGTTGAGTGAGAGTAAATACAGACAGTTGAGTGACAGTAAATACAGACAGGTGAGTGAGAGTAAATACAGACAGGTGAGTGACAATAAACACAGACAGTTGAGTGACAGTAAATACAGACAGGTGAATGACAATAAATACAGACAGTTGAGTGACAGTAAATACAGACAGGTGAGTGACAATAAATACAGACAGGTGAATGACAATAAATACAGACAGGTGAATGAGAGGAAATACAGACAGGTGAGTGACAATAAATACAGACAGGTGATTGACAATAAATACAGACTGTTGAGTGAGAATAAATACAGACAGGTGAATGACAATAAATACAGACAGGTGAATGAGAGGAAATACAGACAGGTGAATGACAATAACTACAGAAAGGTGAATGACAATAAATACAGACAGTTGAGTGACAATAAATACAGACAGGTGAATGACAATAAATACAGACAGTTGAGTGACAATAAATACAGACAGTTGAGTGACAATAAATACAGACAGGTGAGTGACAATACATACAGACAGTTGAGTGACAATAAATACAGACAGGTGAATGACAATAAATACAGACAGTTGAGTGACAATAAATACAGACAGGTGAGTGACAATAAATACAGACAGTTGAGTGACAATAAATACAGACAGGTGAGTGACAATAAATACAGACAGTTGAGTGACAATATATACAGACAGTTGAGTGACAATAAATACAGACAGGTGAGTGACAATAAATACAGACAGTTGAGTGAGAATAAATGCAGACAGGTGAATGACAATAAATACAGACAGGTGAATGAGAGGAAATACAGACAGGTGAATGAGAGGAAATACAGTCAGGTGAGTGACAATAAATACAGACAGGTGAATGACAATAAATACAGACAGTTGAGTGACAATAAATACAGACAGGTGAATGACAATAAATACAGACAGTTGAGTGACAATAAATACAGACAGGTGAATGACAATAAATACAGACAGTTGAGTGACAATAAATACAGACAGGTGAATGACAATAAATACAGACAGTTGAGTGACAATAAATACAGACAGATGAGTGACAATAAATACAGACAGGTGAGTGACAATAAATACAGACAGTTGAGTGAGAATAAATACAGACAGGTGAATGACAATAAATACAGACAGGTGAATGAGAGGAAATACAGACAGGTGAGTGACAATAAATACAGACAGGTGAATGACAATAAATACAGACAGTTGAGTGACAATAAATACAGACAGGTGAATGACAATAAATACAGACAGTTGAGTGACAATAAATACAGACAGGTGAGTGACAATAAATACAGACAGTTGAGTGACAATAAATACAGACAGTTGAGTGAGAATAAATACAGACAGGTGAGTGACAGTAAATACAGACAGGTGAGTGAGAGTAAATACAGACAGGTGAATGACAATAAATACAGACAGTTGAGTGACAGTAAATACAGACAGTTGAGTGACAGTAAATACAGACAGTTGAGTGAGAATAAACAGCGACAGTTGAGTGACAGTAAATACAGACAGTTGAGTGACAGTAAATACAGACAGTTGAATGACAGTAAATACAGACAGGTGAGTGAGAGTAAATACAGACAGTTGAGTGACAGTAAATACAGACAGCTGAGTGACAGTAAATACAGACAGGTGAGTCAGAGTAAATACAGACAGGTGAATGATAATAAATACAGACAGGTGAGTGAGAGTAAATACAGACAGGTGAATGACAGTAAATACAGACAGTTGAGTGACAGTAAATACAGGCAAGTGAATGACAATAAATACAGACAGTTGAGTGACAGTAAATACAGACAGGTGAGTGACAGTAAATACAGACAGGTGAGTGACAATAAATAAAGACAGTTGAGTGAGAGTAAATACAGACAGGTGAGTGACAATAAATACAGACAGTTGAGAGACAGTAAATACAGACAGGTGAGTGACAATAAATACAGACAGTTGAGTGAGAGTAAATACAGACAGTTGAGTGACAGTAAATACAGACAGGTGAGTGAGAGTAAATACAGACAGGTGAGTGACAATAAATACAGACAGTTGAGTGACAGTAAATACAGACAGTTGAGTGACAGTAAATACAGACAGGTGAATGACAATAAACACCGACAGTTGAGTGACAGTAAATACAGACAGTTGAGTGACAATAAAGACCGACAGTTGAGTGACAGTAAATACAGACAGTTGAGTGACAGTAAATACAGAGAGCTGAGTGACAGTAAATACAGACAGGTGAGTCAGAGTAAATACAGACAGGTGAATGATAATAAATACAGACAGGTGAGTGACAATAAATACAGACAGGTGAATGACAATGAATACAGACAGTTGAGTGACAGTAAATACAGACAGGTGAATGACAATAAATACAGACAGTTGAGTGACAGTAAATACAGACAGTTGAGTGACAATAAATACAAACAGGTGAATGACAATAAATACACACAGTTGAGTGACAGTAAATACAGACAGTTGAGTGAGAATAAATACAGAGAGGTGAGTGACAGGAAATACAGACAGTTGAGTGAGAATAAATACAGACAGGTGAGTGACAATAAATACAGACAGTTGAGTGACAATAAATACAGACAGTTGAATGACAATAAATACAGACAGGTGAATGACAATAAATACAGACAGGTGAGTGACAATAAATACAGACAGTTGAGTGAGAATAAATACAGACAGGTGAATGACAATAAATACAGACAGGTGAATGAGAGGAAATACAGACAGGTGAATGAGAGGAAATACAGTCAGGTGAGTGACAATAAATACAGACAGGTGAATGACAATAAATACAGACAGTTGAGTGACAATAAATACAGACAGTTGAATGACAATAAATACAGACAGTTGAGTGACAATAAATACAGACAGGTGAATGACAATAAATACAGACAGTTGAGTGACAATAAATACAGACAGGTGAATGACAATAAATACAGACAGTTGAGTGACAATAAATACAGACAGATGAGTGACAATAAATACAGACAGGTGAGTGACAATAAATACAGACAGTTGAGTGAGAATAAATACAGACAGGTGAATGACAATAAATACAGACAGGTGAATGAGAGGAAATACAGACAGGTGAGTGACAATAAATACAGACAGGTGAATGACAATAAATACAGACAGTTGAGTGACAATAAATACAGACAGGTGAATGACAATAAATACAGACAGTTGAGTGACAATAAATACAGACAGGTTAGTGACAATAAATACAGACAGTTGAGTGAGAATAAATACAGACAGGTGAGTGACAGTAAATACAGAAAGGTGAGTGAGAGTAAATACAGACAGGTGAATGACAATAAATACAGACAGTTGAGTGACAGTAAATACAGACAGTTGAGTGACAGTAAATACAGACAGTTGAGTGAGAATAAACAGCGACAGTTGAGTGACAGTAAATACAGAACGTTGAGTGACAGTAAATACAGACAGTTGAATGACAGTAAATACAGACAGGTGAGTGAGAGTAAATACAGACAGGTGAATGACAATAAATACAGACAGTTGAGTGACAGTAAATACAGACAGTTGAGTGACAGTAAATACAGACAGTTGAGTGACAGTAAATACAGACAGGTGAATGACAATAAACACCGACAGGTGAGTGACAGTAAATACAGACAGTTGAGTGACAGTAAATACAGACAGCTGAGTGACAGTAAATACAGACAGGTGAGTCAGAGTAAATACAGACAGGTGAATGATAATAAATACAGACAGGTGAGTGAGAGTAAATACAGACAGGTGAATGACAGTAAATACAGACAGTTGAGAGACAGTAAATACAGGCAAGTGAATGACAATAAATACAGACAGTTGAGTGACAGTAAATACAGACAGGTGAGTGAGAGTAAATACAGACAGGTGAGTGACAATAAATAAAGACAGTTGAGTGAGAGTAAATACAGACAGGTGAGTGACAATAAATACAGACAGTTGAGAGACAGTAAATACAGACAGGTGAGTGACAATAAATACAGACAGTAGAGTGAGAGTAAATACAGACAGTTGAGTGACAGTAAATACAGACAGGTGAGTGAGAGTAAATACAGACAGGTGAGAGACAATAAATACAGACAGTTGAGTGACAGTAAATACAGACAGTTGAGTGACAGTAAATACAGACAGGTGAATGACAATAAACACCGACAGTTGAGTGACAGTAAATACAGACAGTTGAGTGACAATAAAGACCGACAGTTGAGTGACAGTAAATACAGACAGTTGAGTGACAGTAAATACAGAGAGCTGAGTGACAGTAAATACAGACAGGTGAGTCAGAGTAAATACAGACAGGTGAATGATAATAAATACAGACAGGTGAGTGACAATAAATACAGACAGGTGAATGACAATAAATACAGACAGTTGAGTGACAGTAAATACAGACAGGTGAATGACAATAAATACAGACAGTTGAGTGACAGTAAATACAGACAGTTGAGTGACAATAAATACAAACAGGTGAATGACAATAAATACAGACAGTTGAGTGACAGTAAATACAGACAGTTGAGTGAGAATAAATACAGAGAGGTGAGTGACAGGAAATACAGACAGTTGAGTGAGAATAAATACAGACAGGTGAGTGACAATAAATACAGACAGTTGAGTGACAATAAATACAGACAGTTGAGTGAGAATAAATACAGACAGCTGAATGACAATAAATACAGACAGGTGAATGACAATAAATACAGACAGGTGAGTGACAATAAATACAAACAGCTGAGTGACAGTAAATACAGACAGGTGAATGACAATAAATACAAACAGGTGAATGACAATAAATACAGACAGGTGAATGACAATAAAAACAGACAGGTGAGTGACAATAAGTACAAACAGGTGAATGACAATAAATACAGACAGGTGATTGACAATAAATACAGACAGGTGAGTGACAATAATACAGACAGGTGAATGACAATAAATACAGACAGGTGAATGAGAGGAAATACAGACAGGTGAGTGACAATAAATACAGACAGTTGAGTGACAATAAATACAGACAGGTGAATGAGAGGAAATACAGACAGTTGAATGACAATAAATACAGACAGGTGAATGACAATAAAAACAGACAGGTGAGTGACAATAAGTACAAACAGGTGAATGACAATAAATACAGACAGGTGATTGACAATAAATACAGACAGGTGAGTGACAATAATACAGACAGGTGAATGACAATAAATACAGACAGGTGAATGAGAGGAAATACAGACAGGTGAGTGACAATAAATACAGACAGTTGAGTGACAATAAATACAGACAGGTGAATGAGAGGAAATACAGACAGTTGAATGACAATAAATACAGACAGGTGAATGACAATAAATACAGACAGTTGAGTGACAATAAATACAGACAGGTGAATGACAATAAATACAGACAGTTTAGTGACAATAAATACAGACAGTTGAGTGACAATAAATACAGACAGGTGAGTGACAATACATACAGACAGTTGAGTGACAATAAATAAAGACAGTTGAGTGACAATAAATACAGACAGGTGAGTGACAATAAATACAGACAGGTGAGTGACAATAAATACAGACAGGTGAATGACAATAAGTACAGACAGTTGAGTGACAATAAATACAGACAGGTGAGTGACAATAAATACAGACAGTTGAGTGAGAATAAATACAGACAGGTGAATGACAATAAATACAGACAGGTGAATGAGAGGAAATACAGACAGGTGAGTGACAATAAATACAGACAGGTGAATGACAATAAATACAGACAGTTGAGTGACAATAAATACAGACAGGTGAATGACAATAAATACAGACAGTTGAGTGACAATAAATACAGACAGGTGAATGACAATAAATACAGACAGGTGAGTGACAATAAATACAGACAGGTGAATGACAATAAATACAGACAGGTGAATGACAATAAATACAGACAGTTGAGTGACAATAAATACAGACTGATGAGTGCCAATAAATACAGACAGGTGAGTGACAATAAATACAGACAGTTGAGTGAGAATAAATACAGACAGGTGAATGACAATAAATACAGACAGGTGAATGAGAGGAAATACAGACAGGTGAGTGACAATAAATACAGACAGGTGAATGACAATAAATACAGACAGTTGAGTGACAATAAATACAGACAGGTGAATGAGAGGAAATACAGACAGGTGAATGACAATAAATACAGACAGGTGAATGACAATAAATACAGACAGGTGAATGACAATAAATACAGACAGTTGAGTGACAATAAATACAGACAGTTGAGTGACAATAAATACAGACAGGTGAGTGACAATACATACAGACAGTTGAGTGACAATAAATACAGACAGTTGAGTGGCAATAAATACAGACAGTTGAGTGACAATAAATACAGACAGGTGAGTGACAATAAATACAGACAGGTGAATGACAATAAATACAGACAGTTGAGCGACACTAAATACAGACAGGTGAGTGACAATAAATACAGACAGTTGAGTGAGAATAAATACAGACAGGTGAATGACAATAAATACAGACAGGTGAATGAGAGGAAATACAGACAGGTGAGTGACAATAAATACAGACAGGTGAATGACAATAAATACAGACAGTTGAGTGACAATAAATACAGACAGGTGAATGACAATAAATACAGACAGGTGAGTGACAATAAATACAGACAGGTGAATGACAATAAATACAGACAGTTGAGTGACAATAAATACAGACAGATGAGTGACAATAAATACAGACAGGTGAGTGACAATAAATACAGACAGTTGAGTGAGAATAAATACAGACAGGTGAATGACAATAAATACAGACAGGTGAATGAGAGGAAATACAGACAGGTGAGTGACAATAAATACAGACAGGTGAATGACAATAAATACAGACAGTTGAGTGACAATAAATACAGACAGGTGAATGACAATAAATACAGACAGTTGAGTGACAATAAATACAGACAGGTGAGTGACAATAAATACAGACAGTTGAGTGAGAATAAATACAGACAGTTGAGTGACAATAAATACAGACAGTTGAGTGACAATAAATACAGACAGGTGAGTGACAATACATACAGACAGTTGAGTGACAATAAATACAGACAGTTGAGTGACAATAAATACAGACAGGTGAATGACAATAAATACAGACAATGGAGTGACAATAAATACAGACAGGTGAGTGACAATAAATACAGACAGTTGAGTGAGAATAAATACAGACAGGTGAATGACAATAAATACAGACAGGTGAATGAGAGGAAATACAGACAGGTGAGTGACAATAAATACAGACAGGTGAATGACAATAAATACAGACAGTTGAGTGACAATAAATACAGACAGGTGAATGACAATAAATACAGACAGTTGAGTGACAATAAATACAGACAGGTGAATGACAATAAATACAGACAGGTGAGTGTCAATAAATACAGACAGGTGAATGACAATAAATACAGACAGTTGAGTGACAATAAATACAGACAGATGAGTGACAATAAATACAGACAGGTGAGTGACAATAAATACAGACAGGTGAGTGACAATAAATACAGACAGTTGAGTGAGAATAAATACAGACAGGTGAATGACAATAAATACAGACAGGTGAATGAGAGGAAATACAGACAGGTGAATGAGAGGAAATACAGACAGGTGAGTGACAATAAATACAGACAGGTGAATGACAATAAATACAGACTGTTGAGTGACAATAAATACAGACAGGTGAATGACAATAAATACAGACAGTTGAGTGACAATAAATACAGACAGGTGAGTGACAATAAATACAGACAGTTGAGTGAGAATAAATATTGACAGGTGAGTGACAATAAATACAGACAGGTGAGTGAGAGTAAATACAGACAGGTGAGTGACAGTAAATACAGACAGGTGAGTGAGAGTAAATACAGACAGGTGAGTGAGAGTTAATACAGACAGGTGAATGACAGTAAATACAGACAGGTGAGTGAGAGTAAATACAGACAGGTGAATGACAATAAATACAGACAGTTGAGTGACAGTAAATACAGACAGTTGAGTGACAGTAAATACAGACAGTTGAGTGAGAATAAACACCGACAGTTGAGTGACAGTAAATACAGACAGTTGAGTGACAGTAAATACAGACAGTTGAATGACAGTAAATACAGACAGGTGAGTGAGAGTAAATACAGACAGGTGAATGACAGTAAATACAGACAGTTGAGTGACAGTAAATACAGACAGTTGAGTGACAGTAAATACAGACAGTTGAGTGACAGTAAATACAGACAGGTGAATGACAATAAACACCGACAGTTGAGTGAGAGTAAATACAGACAGTTGAGTGACAATAAACACCGACAGTTGTGTGACAGTAAATACAGACAGTTGAGTGACAGTAAATACAGACAGCTGAGTGACAGTAAATACAGACAGGTGAGTGAGAGTAAATACAGACAGGTGAATGATAATAAATACAGACAGGTGAGTGAGAGTAAATACAGACAGGTGAATGACAGTAAATACAGACAGTTGAGTGACAGTAAATGCAGGCAGGTGAATGACAATAAATACAGACAGTTGAGTGACAGTAAATACAGACAGGTGAGTGAGAGTAAATACAGACAGGTGAGTGACAATAAATACAGACAGTTGAGTGAGAGTAAATACAGACAGGTGAGTGACAATAAATACAGACAGTTGAGTGACAGTAAATACAGACAGTTGAGTGACAGTAAATACAGACAGTTGAGTGAGAGTAAATACAGACAGTTGAGTGACAGTAAATACAGACAGTTGATTGACAGTAAATACAGACAGGTGAGTGACAATAAATACAGACAGTTGAGTGACAGTAAATACAGACAGGTGAATGACAATAAACACCGACAGTTGAGTGACAGTAAATACAGACAGTTGAGTGACAATAAACACCGACAGTTGAGTGACAGTAAATACAGACAGTTGAGTGACAGTAAATACAGACAGCTGAGTGACAGTAAATACAGACAGGTGAGTCAGAGAAAATACAGACAGGTGCATGATAATGAATACAGACAGGTGAGTGAGAGTAAATACAGACAGTTGAATGACAGTAAATACAGACAGTTGAGTGACAGTAAATACAGGCAGGTGAATGACAATAAATACAGACAGTTGAGTGACAGTAAATACAGACAGGTGAGTGAGAGTAAATACAGACAGGTGAATGACAATAAATACAGACAGTTGAGTGACAATAAGTACAAACAGGTGAATGACAATAAATACAGACAGGTGAATGACAATAAATACAGACAGGTGAGTGAGAATAAATACAGACAGGTGAATGACAATAAATACAGACAGGTGAATGAGAGGAAGTACAGACAGGTGAGTGACAATAAATACAGACAGGTGAATGACAATAAATACAGACAGTTGAGTGACAATAAATACAGACAGGTGAATGACAATAAATACAGACAGTTGAGTGACAATAAATACAGACAGGTGAATGACAATAAATACAGACAGGTGAGTGTCAATAAATACAGACAGGTGAATGACAATAAATACAGACAGTTGAGTGACAATAAATACAGACAGATGAGTGACAATAAATACAGACAGATGGGTGACAATAAATACAGACAGGTGAGTGACAATAAATACAGACAGGTGAGTGACAATAAATACAGACAGTTGAGTGAGAATAAATAGAGACAGGTGAATGACAATAAATACAGACAGGTGAATGAGAGGAAATACAGACAGGTGAGTGACAATAAATACAGACAGGTGAATGACAATAAATACAGACAGTTGAGTGACAATAAATACAGACAGGTGAATGACAATAAATACAGACAGTTGAGTGACAATAAATACAGACAGGTGAGTGACAATAAATACAGACAGTTGAGTGAGAATAAATACAGACAGGTGAGTGACAATAAATACAGTCAGGTGAGTGAGAGTAAATACAGACAGGTGAGTGAGAGTAAATACAGACAGGTGAGTGAGAGTAAATACAGACAGGTGAATGACAGTAAATACAGACAGGTGAGTGAGAGTAAATACAGACAGGTGAACGACAATAAATACAGACAGTTGAGTGACAGTAAATACAGACAGTTGAATGACAGTAAATACAGACAGTTGAATGACAGTAAATACAGACAGGTGAGTGAGAGTAAATACAGACAGGTGAATGACAATAAATACAGACAGTTGGTTGACAGTAAATACAGACAGTTGAGTGACAGTAAATACAGACAGTTGAGTGACAATAAATACAGACACTTGAATGACAATAAACACCGACAGTTGAGTGACAGTAAATACAGACAGTTGAGTGACAATAAACACCGACAGTTGAGTGACAGTAAATACAGACAGTTGAGTGACAGTAAATACAGACAGCTGAGTGACAGTAAATACAGACAGGTGAGTCAGAGTAAATACAGACAGGTGAATGATACTAAATACAGACAGGTGAGTGAGAATAAATACAGACAGGTGAATGACAGTAAATACAGACAGGTGAATGACAGTAAATACAGACAGTTGAGTGACAGTAAATACAGGCAGGTGAATGACAATAAATACAGACAGTTGAGTGACAGTAAATACAGACAGGTGAGTGAGAGTAAATACAGACAGGTGAGTGACAATAAATACAGACAGTTGAGTGAGAGTAAATACAGACAGGTGAGTGACAATAAATACAGACAGTTGAGTGACAATAAATACAGACAGTTGAGTGAGAGTAAATACAGACAGTTGAGTGACAGTAAATACAGACAGGTGAGTGAGAGTAAATACAGACAGTTGAGTGACAATAAATACAGACAGTTGAGTGACAGTAAATACAGACAGTTGAGTGACAGTAAATACAGACAGTTGAGTGAAAATAAATACAGACAGTTGAGCGACAGTAAATACAGACAGTTGAGTGACAATAAACACCGACAGTTGAGTGACAGTAAATACAGACAGCTGAGTGACAGTAAATACAGACAGGTGAGTGACAGTAAATACAGACAGGTGAATGATAATAAATACAGACAGGTGAGTGAGAGTAAATACAGACAGGTGAATGACAGTAAATACAGACAGTTGAGTGACAGTAAATACAGACAGGTGAGTGAGAGTAAATACAGACAGGTGAATGACAATAAATACAGACAGTTGAGTGACAGTAAATACAGACAGGTGAATGACAATAAATACAGACAGTTGAGTGACAGTAAATACAGACAGGTGAGTGACAATAAATACAGACAGTTGAGTGACAATAAATACAGACAGGTGAGTGACAATACATACAGACAGTTGAGTGACAATAAATACAGACAGTTGAGTGACAATAAATACAGACAGTTGAGTGACAATAAATACAGACAGGTGAGTGACAATAAATACAGACAGTTGAGTGACAATAAATACAGACACGTGAATGACAATAAATACAGACAGTTGAGTGACAATAAATACAGACAGTTGAGTGACAATAAATACAGACAGGTGAGTGACAATAAATACAGACAGTTGAGTGAGAATAAATACAGACAGGTGAATGACAATAAATACAGACAGGTGAATGAGAGGAAATACAGACAGGTGAATGACAATAAATACAGACAGATGAATGACAATAAATACAGACAGTTGAGTGACAATAAGTACAGACAGGTGAATGACAATAAATACAGACAGTTGAGTGACAATAAATACAGACAGGTGAATGACAATAAATACAGACAGGTGAGTGACCATAAATACAGACAGGTGAATGACAATAAATACAGACAGTTGAGTGACAATAAATACAGACAGATGAGTGACAATAAATACAGACAGGTGAGTGACAATAAATACAGACAGTTGAGTGAGAATAAATACAGACAGGTGAATGACAATAAATACAGACAGGTGAATGAGAGGAAATACAGACAGGTGAATGACAATAAATACAGACAGGTGAATGACAATAAATACAGACAGTTGAGTGACAATAAATACAGACAGGTGAATGACAATAAATACAGACAGTTGAGTGACAATAAATACAGACAGGTGAGTGACAATAAATACAGACAGTTGAGTGAGAATAAATACAGACAGGTGAGTGACAATAAATACAGACAGGTGAGTGAGAGTAAATACAGACAGGTGAGTGACAGTAAATACAGACAGGTGAATGACAGTAAATACAGACAGGTGAGTGAGAGTAAATACAGACAGGTGAATGACAGTAAATACAGACAGTTGAGTGACAGTAAATACAGACAGGTGAATGACAATAAATACAGACAGTTGAGTGACAATAAGTACAAACAGGTGAATGACAATAAATACAGACAGGTGAATGACAATAAATACAGACAGGTGAGTGAGAATAAATACAGACAGGTGAATGACAATAAATACAGACAGGTGAATGAGAGGAAATACAGACAGGTGAGTGACAATAAATACAGACAGGTGAATGACAATAAATACAGACAGTTGAGTGACAATAAATACAGACAGGTGAATGACAATAAATACAGACAGTTGAGTGACAATAAATACAGACAGGTGAATGACAATAAATACAGACAGGTGAGTGACAATAAATACAGACAGGTGAATGACAATAAATACAGACAGTTGAGTGACAATAAATACAGACAGATGAGTGACAATAAATACAGACAGGTGAGTGACAATAAATACAGACAGGTGAGTGACAATAAATACAGACAGTTGAGTGAGAATAAATACAGACAGGTGAATGACAATAAATACAGACAGGTGAATGAGAGGAAATACAGACAGGTGAGTGACAATAAATACAGACAGGTGAATGACAATAAATACAGACAGTTGAGTGACAATAAATACAGACAGGTGAATGACAATAAATACAGACAGTTGAGTGACAATAAATACAGACAGGTGAGTGACAATAAATACAGACAGTTGAGTGAGAATGAATACAGACAGTTGAGTGACAATAAATACAGACAGGTGAGTGAGAGTAAATACAGACAGGTGAGTGAGAGTAAATACAGACAGGTGAGTGAGAGTAAATACAGACAGGTGAATGACAGTAAATACAGACAGGTGAGTGAGAGTAAATACAGACAGGTGAACGACAATAAATACAGACAGTTGAGTGACAGTAAATACAGACAGTTGAATGACAGTAAATACAGACAGTTGAATGACAGTAAATACAGACAGGTGAGTGAGAGTAAATACAGACAGGTGAATGACAATAAATACAGACAGTTGGTTGACAGTAAATACAGACAGTTGAGTGACAGTAAATACAGACAGTTGAGTGACAATAAATACAGACACTTGAATGACAATAAACACCGACAGTTGAGTGACAGTAAATACAGACAGTTGAGTGACAATAAACACCGACAGTTGAGTGACAGTAAATACAGACAGTTGAGTGACAGTAAATACAGACAGCTGAGTGACAGTAAATACAGACAGGTGAGTCAGAGTAAATACAGACAGGTGAATGATACTAAATACAGACAGGTGAGTGAGAGTAAATACAGACAGGTGAATGACAGTAAATACAGACAGGTGAATGACAGTAAATACAGACAGTTGAGTGACAGTAAATACAGGCAGGTGAATGACAATAAATACAGACAGTTGAGTGACAGTAAATACAGACAGGTGAGTGAGAGTAAATACAGACAGGTGAGTGACAATAAATACAGACAGTTGAGTGAGAGTAAATACAGACAGGTGAGTGACAATAAATACAGACAGTTGAGTGACAATAAATACAGACAGTTGAGTGAGAGTAAATACAGACAGTTGAGTGACAGTAAATACAGACAGGTGAGTGAGAGTAAATACAGACAGTTGAGTGACAATAAATACAGACAGTTGAGTGACAGTAAATACAGACAGTTGAGTGACAGTAAATACAGACAGTTGAGTGAAAATAAATACAGACAGTTGAGCGACAGTAAATACAGACAGTTGAGTGACAATAAACACCGACAGTTGAGTGACAGTAAATACAGACAGCTGAGTGACAGTAAATACAGACAGGTGAGTGACAGTAAATACAGACAGGTGAATGATAATAAATACAGACAGGTGAGTGAGAGTAAATACAGACAGGTGAATGACAGCAAATACAGACAGTTGAGTGACAGTAAATACAGACAGGTGAGTGAGAGTAAATACAGACAGGTGAATGACAATAAATACAGACAGTTGAGTGACAGTAAATACAGACAGGTGAATGACAATAAATACAGACAGTTGAGTTACAATAAGTACAAACAGGTGAATGACAATAAATACAGACAGGTGAATGACAATAAATACAGACAGGTGAGTGACAATAAATACAGACAGGTGAATGACAATAAATACAGACAGGTGAATGAGAGGAAATACAGACAGGTGAGTGACAATAAATACAGACAGTTGAGTGACAATAAATACAGACAGGTGAATGACAATAAATACAGACAGTTGAGTGACAATAAATACAGACAGTTGAGTGACAATAAATACAGACAGGTGAGTGACAATACATACTGACAGTTGAGTGACAATAAATACAGACAGGTGAATGACAATAAATACAGACAGTTGAGTGACAATAAATACAGACAGTTGAGTGACAATAAATACAGACAGGTGAGTGACAATAAATACAGACAGTTGAGTGACAATAAATACAGACACGTGAATGACAATAAATACAGACAGTTGAGTGACAATAAATACAGACAGTTGAGTGACAATAAATACAGACAGGTGAGTGACAATAAATACAGACAGTTGAGTGAGAATAAATACAGACAGGTGAATGACAATAAATACAGACAGGTGAATGAGAGGAAATACAGACAGGTGAATGACAATAAATACAGACAGATGAATGACAATAAATACAGACAGTTGAGTGACAATAAGTACAGACAGGTGAATGACAATAAATACAGACAGTTGAGTGACAATAAATACAGACAGGTGAATGACAATAAATACAGACAGGTGAGTGACCATAAATACAGACAGGTGAATGACAATAAATACAGACAGTTGAGTGACAATAAATACAGACAGATGAGTGACAATAAATACAGACAGGTGAGTGACAATAAATACAGACAGTTGAGTGAGAATAAATACAGACAGGTGAATGACAATAAATACAGACAGGTGAATGAGAGGAAATACAGACAGGTGAATGACAATAAATACAGACAGGTGAATGACAATAAATACAGACAGTTGAGTGACAATAAATACAGACAGGTGAATGACAATAAATACAGACAGTTGAGTGACAATAAATACAGACAGGTGAGTGACAATAAATACAGACAGTTGAGTGAGAATAAATACAGACAGGTGAGTGACAATAAATACAGACAGGTGACTGAGAGTAAATACAGACAGGTGAGTGACAGTAAATACAGACAGGTGAGTGAGAGTAAATACAGACAGGTGAGTGACAGTAAATACAGACAGGTGAATGACAGTAAATACAGACAGGTGAGTGAGAGTAAATACAGACATGTGAATGACAATAAATACAGACAGTTGAGTGACAGTAAATACAGACAGTTGAGTGACAGTAAATACAGACAGTTGAATGACAGTAAATACAGACAGGTGAATGACAGTAAATACATACAGGTGAATGACAATAAATACAGACAGTTGAGTGACAGTAAATACATACAGTTGAGTGACAGTAAATACAGACAGGTGAGTGACAATAAATACAGACAGTTGAGTGACAATAAATACAAACAGGTGAGTGACAATAAATACAGACAGTTGAGTGACAGTAAATACAGACAGTTCAGTGAGAATAAATACAGACAGGTGAGTGACAATAAATACAGACAGTTGAGTGACAATAAATACAAACAGGTGAGTGAAAGTAAATACATACAGTTGGGTGACAATAAATACAAACAGGTGAATGACAATAAATACAGACAGGTGAATGACAATAAATACAGACAGTTGAGTGACAATAAATACAAACAGGTGAATGACAATAAATACAGACAGTTGAGTGACAGCAAATACAGACAGTTGAGTGACAATAAATACAGACAGGTGAGTGACAGTAAATACAGACAGTTGAGTGAGAATAAATACAGACAGGTGAGTGACAATAAATACAGACAGTTGAGTGACAGTAAATACAGACAGTTGAGTGACAGTAAATACAGACAGTTGAGTGAGAGTAAATACAGACAGTTGAGTGACAGTAAATACAGACAGGTGAGTGAGAGTAAATACATACAGTTGAGTGACAATAAATACAGACAGTTGAGTGACAGTAAATACAGACAGTTGAGTGACAGTAAATACAGACAGGTGAGTGACAATAAATACAGACAGTTGAGTGACAGTAAATACAGACAGTTGAGTGACAGTAAATACAGACAGGTGAGTGAGAGTAAATACAGTCAGTTGAGTGAAAATAAATACAGACAGTTGAGCGACAGTAAATACAGACAGTTGAGTGACAATAAACACCGACAGTTGAGTGACAGTAAATACAGACAGCTGAGTGACAGTAAATACAGACAGGTGAGTCAGAGTAAATACAGACAGGTGAATGATAATAAATACAGACAGGTGAGTGAGAGTAAATAAAGACAGGTGAATGACAGTAAATACAGACAGTTGAGTGACAGTAAATACAGACAGGTGAGTGAGAGTAAATACAGACAGGTGAATGACAATAAATACAGACAGTTGAGTGACAGTAAATACAGACAGGTGAATGACAATAAATACAGACAGTTGAGTGACAATAAGTACAAACAGGTGAATGACAATAAATACAGACAGGTGAATGACAATAAATACAGACAGGTGAGTGAGAATAAATACAGACAGGTGAATGACAATAAATACAGACAGGTGAATGAGAGGAAATACAGACAGGTGAGTGACAATAAATACAGACAGGTGAATGACAATAAATACAGACAGTTGAGTGACAATAAATACAGACAGGTGAATGACAATAAATACAGACAGTTGAGTGACAATAAATACAGACAGGTGAATGACAATAAATACAGACAGGTGAGTGACAATAAATACAGACAGGTGAATGACAATAAATACAGACAGTTGAGTGACAATAAATACAGACAGATGAGTGACAATAAATACAGACAGGTGAGTGACAATAAATACAGACAGGTGAGTGACAATAAATACAGACAGTTGAGTGAGAATAAATACAGACAGGTGAATGACAATAAATACAGACAGGTGAATGAGAGGAAATACAGACAGGTGAGTGACAATAAATACAGACAGGTGAATGACAATAAATACAGACAGTTGAGTGACAATAAATACAGACAGGTGAATGACAATAAATACAGACAGTTGAGTGACAATAAATACAGACAGGTGAGTGACAATAAATACAGACAGTTGAGTGAGAATGAATACAGACAGTTGAGTGACAATAAATACAGACAGGTGAGTGAGAATAAATACAGACAGGTGAGTGAGAGTAAATACAGACAGGTGAGTGAGAGTAAATACAGACAGGTGAATGACAGTAAATACAGACAGGTGAGTGAGAGTAAATACAGACAGGTGAACGACAATAAATACAGACAGTTGAGTGACAGTAAATACAGACAGTTGAATGACAGTAAATACAGACAGTTGAATGACAGTAAATACAGACAGGTGAGTGAGAGTAAATACAGACAGGTGAATGACAATAAATACAGACAGTTGGTTGACAGTAAATACAGACAGTTGAGTGACAGTAAATACAGACAGTTGAGTGACAATAAATACAGACACTTGAATGACAATAAACACCGACAGTTGAGTGACAGTAAATACAGACAGTTGAGTGACAATAAACACCGACAGTTGAGTGACAGTAAATACAGACAGTTGAGTGACAGTAAATACAGACAGCTGAGTGACAGTAAATACAGACAGGTGAGTCAGAGTAAATACAGACAGGTGAATGATACTAAATACAGACAGGTGAGTGAGAGTAAATACAGACAGGTGAATGACAGTAAATACAGACAGGTGAATGACAGTAAATACAGACAGTTGAGTGACAGTAAATACAGGCAGGTGAATGACAATAAATACAGACAGTTGAGTGACAGTAAATACAGACAGGTGAGTGAGAGTAAATACAGACAGGTGAGTGACAATAAATACAGACAGTTGAGTGAGAGTAAATACAGACAGGTGAGTGACAATAAATACAGACAGTTGAGTGACAATAAATACAGACAGTTGAGTGAGAGTAAATACAGACAGTTGAGTGACAGTAAATACAGACAGGTGAGTGAGAGTAAATACAGACAGTTGAGTGACAATAAATACAGACAGTTGAGTGACAGTAAATACAGACAGTTGAGTGACAGTAAATACAGACAGTTGAGTGAAAATAAATACAGACAGTTGAGCGACAGTAAATACAGACAGTTGAGTGACAATAAACACCGACAGTTGAGTGACAGTAAATACAGACAGCTGAGTGACAGTAAATACAGACAGGTGAGTGACAGTAAATACAGACAGGTGAATGATAATAAATACAGACAGGTGAGTGAGAGTAAATACAGACAGGTGAATGACAGTAAATACAGACAGTTGAGTGACAGTAAATACAGACAGGTGAGTGAGAGTAAATACAGACAGGTGAATGACAATAAATACAGACAGTTGAGTGACAGTAAATACAGACAGGTGAATGACAATAAATACAGACAGTTGAGTTACAATAAGTACAAACAGGTGAATGACAATAAATACAGACAGGTGAATGACAATAAATACAGACAGGTGAGTGACAATAAATACAGACAGGTGAATGACAATAAATACAGACAGGTGAATGAGAGGAAATACAGACAGGTGAGTGACAATAAATACAGACAGTTGAGTGACAATAAATACAGACAGGTGAATGACAATAAATACAGACAGTTGAGTGACAATAAATACAGACAGTTGAGTGACAATAAATACAGACAGGTGAGTGACAATACATACAGACAGTTGAGTGACAATAAATACAGACAGGTGAATGACAATAAATACAGACAGTTGAGTGACAATAAATACAGACAGTTGAGTGACAATAAATACAGACAGGTGAGTGACAATAAATACAGACAGTTGAGTGACAATAAATACAGACACGTGAATGACAATAAATACAGACAGTTGAGTGACAATAAATACAGAAGTTGAGTGACAATAAATACAGACAGGTGAGTGACAATAAATACAGACAGTTGAGTGAGAATAAATACAGACAGGTGAATGACAATAAATACAGACAGGTGAATGAGAGGAAATACAGACAGGTGAATGACAATAAATACAGACAGATGAATGACAATAAATACAGACAGTTGAGTGACAATAAGTACAGACAGGTGAATGACAATAAATACAGACAGTTGAGTGACAATAAATACAGACAGGTGAATGACAATAAATACAGACAGGTGAGTGACCATAAATACAGACAGGTGAATGACAATAAATACAGACAGTTGAGTGACAATAAATACAGACAGATGAGTGACAATAAATACAGACAGGTGAGTGACAATAAATACAGACAGTTGAGTGAGAATAAATACAGACAGGTGAATGACAATAAATACAGACAGGTGAATGAGAGGAAATACAGACAGGTGAATGACAATAAATACAGACAGGTGAATGACAATAAATACAGACAGTTGAGTGACAATAAATACAGACAGGTGAATGACAATAAATACAGACAGTTGAGTGACAATAAATACAGACAGGTGAGTGACAATAAATACAGACAGTTGAGTGAGAATAAATACAGACAGGTGAGTGACAATAAATACAGACAGGTGACTGAGAGTAAATACAGACAGGTGAGTGACAGTAAATACAGACAGGTGAGTGAGAGTAAATACAGACAGGTGAGTGACAGTAAATACAGACAGGTGAATGACAGTAAATACAGACAGGTGAGTGAGAGTAAATACAGACATGTGAATGACAATAAATACAGACAGTTGAGTGACAGTAAATACAGACAGTTGAGTGACAGTAAATACAGACAGTTGAATGACAGTAAATACAGACAGGTGAATGACAGTAAATACATACAGGTGAATGACAATAAATACAGACAGTTGAGTGACAGTAAATACATACAGTTGAGTGACAGTAAATACAGACAGGTGAGTGACAATAAATACAGACAGTTGAGTGACAGTAAATACAAACAGGTGAGTGACAATAAATACAGACAGTTGAGTGACAGTAAATACAGACAGTTCAGTGAGAATAAATACAGACAGGTGAGTGACAATAAATACAGACAGTTGAGTGACAATAAATACAAACAGGTGAGTGAAAGTAAATACATACAGTTGGGTGACAATAAATACAAACAGGTGAATGACAATAAATACAGACAGGTGAATGACAATAAATACAGACAGTTGAGTGACAATAAATACAAACAGGTGAATGACAATAAATACAGACAGTTGAGTGACAGCAAATACAGACAGTTGAGTGACAATAAATACAGACAGGTGAGTGACAGTAAATACAGACAGTTGAGTGAGAATAAATACAGACAGGTGAGTGACAATAAATACAGACAGTTGAGTGACAGTAAATACAGACAGTTGAGTGACAGTAAATACAGACAGTTGAGTGAGAGTAAATACAGACAGTTGAGTGACAGTAAATACAGACAGGTGAGTGAGAGTAAATACAGACAGTTGAGTGACAATAAATACAGACAGTTGAGTGACAGTAAATACAGACAGTTGAGTGACAGTAAATACAGACAGGTGAGTGACAATAAATACAGACAGTTTAGTGACAGTAAATACAGACAGTTGAGTGACAGTAAATACAGACAGGTGAGTGAGAGTAAATACAGTCAGTTGAGTGAAAATAAATACAGACAGTTGAGCGACAGTAAATACAGACAGTTGAGTGACAATAAACACCGACAGTTGAGTGACAGTAAATACAGACAGCTGAGTGACAGTAAATACAGACAGGTGAGTCAGAGTAAATACAGACAGGTGAATGATAATAAATACAGACAGGTGAGTGAGAGTAAATAAAGACAGGTGAATGACAGTAAATACAGACAGTTGAGTGACAGTAAATACAGACAGGTGAGTGAGAGTAAATACAGACAGGTGAATGACAATAAATACAGACAGTTGAGTGACAGTAAATACAGACAGGTGAATGACAATAAATACAGACAGTTGAGTGACAATAAGTACAAACAGGTGAATGACAATACATACAGACAGGTGAATGACAATAAATACAGACAGGTGAGTGACAATAAATACAGACAGGTGAATGACAATAAATACAGACAGGTGAATGAGAGGAAATACAGACAGGTGAGTGACAATAAATACAGACAGTTGAGTGACAATAAATACAGACAGTTGAATGACAATAAATACAGACAGTTGAGCGACAATAAATACAGACAGTTGAGTGACAATAAATACAAACAGGTGAGTGACAATACATACAGACAGTTGAGTGACAATAAATACAGACAGGTGAATGACAATAAATACAGACAGTTGAGTGACAATAAATACAGACAGTTGAGTGACAATAAATACAGACAGGTGAGTGACAATAAATACAGACAGTTGAGTGACAATAAATACAGACACGTGAATGACAATAAATACAGACAGTTGAGTGACAATAAATACAGACAGTTGAGTGACAATAAATACAGACAGGTGAGTGACAATAAATACAGACAGTTGAGTGAGAATAAATACAGACAGGTGAATGACAATAAATACAGGCAGGTGAATGAGAGGAAATACAGACAGGTGAGTGACAATAAATACAGACAGATGAATGACAATAAATACAGACAGTTGAGTGACAATAAGTACAGACAGGTGAATGACAATAAATACAGACAGTTGAGTGACAATAAATACAGACAGGTGAATGACAATAAATACAGACAGGTGAGTGACAATAAATACAGACAGGTGAATGACAATAAATACAGACAGTTGAGTGACAATAAATACAGACAGATGAGTGACAATAAATGCAGACAGGTGAGTGACAATAAATACAGACAGTTGAGTGAGAATAAATACAGACAGGTGAATGACAATAAATACAGACAGGTGAATGAGAGGAAATACAGACAGTTGAGTGACAATAAATACAGACAGGTGAATGACAATAAATACAGACAGTTGAGTGACAATAAATACAGACAGGTGAATGACAATAAATACAGACAGTTGAGTGACAATAAATACAGACAGGTGAGTGACAATAAATACAGACAGTTGAGTGAGAATAAATACAGACAGGTGAGTGACAATAAATACAGACAGTTGAGTGAGAGTAAATACAGACAGGTGAGTGACAGTAAATACAGACAGGTGAGTGAGAGTAAATACAGACAGGTGAGTGACAGTAAATACAGACAGGTGAATGACAGTAAATACAGACAGGTGAATGACAATAAATACAGACAGTTGAGCGACAATAAGTACAGACAGTTGAGTGACAATAAATACAGACAGTTGAATGACAATAAATACAGACAGTTGAGCGCAATAAATACAGACAGTTGAGTGACAATAAATACAAACAGGTGAGTGACAATACATACAGACAGTTGAGTGACAATAAATACAGCCAGGTGAATGACAATAAATACAGACAGTTGAGTGACAATAAATACAGACAGGTGAGTGACAATAAATACAGACAGTTGAGTGACAATAAATACAGACACGTGAATGACAATAAATACAGACAGTTGAGTGACAATAAATACAGACAGTTGAGTGACAATAAATACAGACAGGTGAGTGACAATAAATACAGACAGTTGAGTGAGAATAAATACAGACAGGTGAATGACAATAAATACAGGCAGGTGAATGAGAGGAAATACAGACAGGTGAGTGACAATAAATACAGACAGATGAATGACAATAAATACAGACAGTTGAGTGACAATAAGTACAGACAGGTGAATGACAATAAATACAGACAGTTGAGTGACAATAAATACAGACAGGTGAATGACAATAAATACAGACAGGTGAGTGACAATAAATACAGACAGGTGAATGACAATAAATACAGACAGTTGAGTGACAATAAATACAGACAGATGAGTGACAATAAATGCAGACAGGTGAGTGACAATAAATACAGACAGTTGAGTGAGAATAAATACAGACAGGTGAATGACAATAAATACAGACAGGTGAATGAGAGGAAATACAGACAGGTGAGTGACAATAAATACAGACAGGTGAATGACAATAAATACAGACAGTTGAGTGACAATAAATACAGACAGGTGAATGACAATAAATACAGACAGTTGAGTGACAATAAATACAGACAGGTGAGTGACAATAAATACAGACAGTTGAGTGAGAATAAATACAGACAGGTGAGTGACAATAAATACAGACAGTTGAGTGAGAGTAAATACAGACAGGTGAGTGACAGTAAATACAGACAGGTGAGTGAGAGTAAATACAGACAGGTGAGTGACAGTAAATACAGACAGGTGAATGACAGTAAATACAGACAGGTGAATGACAGTAAATACAGACAGGTGAGTGAGAGTAAATACAGACATGTGAATGACAATAAATACAGACAGTTGAGTGACAGTAAATACAGACAGTTGAGTGACAGTAAATACAGACAGTTGAATGACAGTAAATACAGACAGGTGAGTGAGAGTAAATACAGACAGGTGAATGACAATAAATACAGACAGTTGAGTGACAGTAAATACAGACAGTTGAGTGACAGTAAATACAGACAGTTGAGTGACAAAAAATACAGACAGGTGAGTGACAATAAATACAGACAGTTGAGTGACAATAAATACAAACAGGTGAGTGACAATAAATACAGACAGTTGAGTGACAGTAAATACAGACAGTTGAGTGAGAATAAATACAGACAGGTGAGTGACAATAAATACAGACAGTTGAGTGACAATAAATACAAACAGGTGAGTGAAAGTAAATACAGACAGTTGAGTGACAATAAATACAAACAGGTGAATGACAATAAATACAGACAGGTGAATGACAATAAATACAGACAGTTGAGTGACAATAAATACAAACAGGTGAATGACAATAAATACAGACAGTTGAGTGACAGCAAATACAGACAGCTGAGTGACAATAAATACAGACAGGTGAGTGACAGTAAATACAGACAGTTGAGTGAGAATAAATACAGACAGGTGAGTGACAATAAATACAGACAGTTGAGTGACAGTAAATACAGACAGTTGAGTGATAGTAAATACAGACAGTTGATTGACAGTAAATACAGACAGCTGAGTGACAGTAAATACAGACAGGTGTGTCAGAGTAAATACAGACAGGTGAATGATAATAAATACAGACAGGTGAGTGAGAGTAAATACAGACAGGTGAATGACAGTAAATACAGACAGTTGAGTGACAGTAAATACAGACAGGTGAGTGAGAGTAAATACAGACAGGTGAATGACAATAAATACAGACAGTTGAGTGACAGTAAATACAGACAGGTGAATGACAATAAATACAGACAGTTGAGTGACAATAAGTACAAACAGGTGAATGACAATAAATACAGACAGGTGAGTGACAATAAATACAGACAGGTGAATGACAATAAATACAGACAGGTGAATGAGAGGAAATACAGACAGGTGAGTGACAATAAATACAGACAGTTGAGTGAAAATAAATACAGACAGGTGAATGACAATAAATACAGACAGTTGAGTGACAATAAATACAGACAGTTGAGTGACAATAAATACAGACAGGTGAGTGAAAATACATACAGACAGTTGAGTGACAATAAATACAGACAGGTGAATGACAATAAATACAGACACGTGAATGACAATAAATACAGACAGTTGAGAGACAATAAATACAGACAGTTGAGTGACAATAAATACAGACAGGTGAGTGACAATAAATACAGACAGTTGAGTGAGAATAAATACAGACAGGTGAATGACAATAAATACAGACAGGTGAATGAGAGGAAATACAGACAGGTGAGTGACAATAAATACAGACAGATGAATGACAATAAATACAGACAGTTGAGTGACAATAAGTACAGACAGGTGAATGACAATAAATACAGACAGTTGAGTGACAATAAATACAGACAGGTGAATGACAATAAATACAGACAGGTGAGTGACAATAAATACAGACAGGTGAATGACAATAAATACAGACAGTTGAGTGACAATAAATACAGACAGATGAGTGACAATAAATACAGACAGGTGAGTGACAATAAATACAGACAGTTGAGTGAGAATAAATACAGACAGGTGAATGACAATAAATACAGACAGGTGAATGAGAGGAAATGCAGACAGGTGAGTGACAATAAATACAGACAGGTGAATGACAATAAATACAGACAGTTGAGTGACAACAAATACAGACAGGTGAATGACAATAAATACAGACAGTTGAGTGACAATAAATACAGACAGGTGAGTGACAATAAATACAGACAGTTGAGAGAGAATAAATACAGACAGGTGAGTGACAATAAATACAGACAGGTGAGTGAGAGTAAATACAGACAGGTGAGTGACAGTAAATACAGACAGGTGAGTGAGAGTAAATACAGACAGGTGAGTGACAGTAAATACAGACAGGTGAATGACAGTAAATACAGACAGGTGAATGACAGTAAATACAGACAGGTGAGTGAGAGTAAATACAGACATGTGAATGACAATAAATACAGAGAGTTGAGTGACAGTAAATACAGACAGTTGAGTGACAGTAAATACAGACAGTTGAATGACAGTAAATACAGACAGGTGAGTGAGAGTAAATACAGACAGGTGAATGACAATAAATACAGACAGGTGAGTGACAGTAAATACAGGCAGTTGAGTGACAGTAAATACAGACAGTTGAGTGACAGTAAATACAGACAGTTGAGTGACAATAAATACAGACAGGTGAGTGACAATAAATACAGACAGTTGAGTGACAGTAAATACAAACAGGTGAGTGACAATAAATACAGACAGTTGAGTGACAGTAAATACAGACAGTTGAGTGAGAATAAATACAGACAGGTGAGTGACAATAAATACAGACAGTTGAATGACAATAAATACAAACAGGTGAGTGAAAGTAAATACAGACAGTTGAGTGACAATAAATACAAACAGGTGAATGACAATAAATACAGACAGGTGAATGACAATAAATACAGACAGTTGAGTGACAATAAATACAAACAGGTGAATGACAATAAAAACAGACAGTTGAGTGACAGCAAATACAGACAGTTGAGTGACAATAAATACAGACAGGTGAGTGACAGTAAATACAGACAGTTGAGTGAGAATAAATACAGACAGGTGAGTGACAATAAATACAGACAGTTGAGTGACAGCAAATACAGACAGTTGAGTGATAGTAAATACAGACAGTTGAGTGACAATAAATACAGACAGGTGAGTGACAATAAATACAGACAGGTGAGTGACAGTAAATACAGACAGTTGAGTGAGAATAAATACAGACAGGTGAGTGACAATAAATACAGACAGTTGAGTGACGATAAATACAGACAGGTGAGTGACAGTAAATACAGACAGTTGAGTGAGAATAAATACAGACAGTTGATTGACAGTAAATACAGACAGGTGAATGACAATAAATACAAACAGGTGAATGACAATAAATACAGACAGTTGAGTGACAATAAATACAAACAGGTGAATGACAATAAATACAGACAGTTGAGTGACAGCAAATACAGACAGTTGAGCGACAGTAAATACAGACAGTTGAGTGACAATAAACACCGACAGTTGAGTGACAGTAAATACAGACAGTTGAGTGACAGTAAATACAGACAGCTGAGTGACAGTAAATACAGACAGGTGAGTCAGAGTAAATACAGACAGGTGAATGATAATAAATACAGACAGGTGAGTGAGAGTAAATACAGACAGGTGAATGACAGTAAATACAGACAGTTGAGTGACAGTAAATACAGACAGGTGAGTGAGAGTAAATACAGACAGGTGAATAACAATAAATACAGACAGTTGAGTGACAGTAAATACAGACAGGTGAATGACAATAAATACAGACAGTTGAGTGACAATAAGTACAAACAGGTGAATGACAATAAATACAGACAGGTGAATGACAATAAATACAGACAGGTGAGTGACAATAAATACTGACAGGTGAATGACAATAAATACAGACAGGTGAATGAGAGGAAATACAGACAGGTGAGTGACAATAAATACAGACAGTTGAGTGACAATAAATACAGACAGGTGAATGACAATAAATACAGACAGTTGAGTGACAATAAATACAGACAGTTGAGTGACAATAAATACAGACAGGTGAATGACAATAAATACAGACAGTTGAGTGACAATAAATACAGACAGTTGAGTGACAATAAATACAGACAGTTGAGTGACAATAAATACAGACACATGAATGACAATAAATACAGACAGTTGAGTGACAATAAATACAGACAGTTGAGTGACAATAAATACAGACAGTTGAGTGACAATAAATACAGACAGGTGAGTGACAATAAATACAGACAGTTGAGTGAGAATAAATACAGACAGGTGAATGACAATAAATACAGACAGGTGAATGAGAGGAAATACAGACAGGTGAGTGACAATAAATACAGACAGATGAATGACAATAAATACAGACAGTTGAGTGACAATAAGTACAGACAGGTGAATGACAATAAATACAGACAGTTGAGTGACAATAAATACAGACAGGTGAATGACAATAAATACAGACAGGTGAGTGACAATAAATACAGACAGGTGAATGACAATAAATACAGACAGTTGAGTGACAATAAATACAGACAGATGAGTGACAATAAATACAGACAGGTGAGTGACAATAAATACAGACAGTTGAGTGAGAATAAATACAGACAGGTGAATGACAATAAATACAGACAGGTGAATGAGAGGAAATACAGACAGGTGAGTGACAATAAATACAGACAGGTGAATGACAATAAATACAGACAGTTGAGTGACAATAAATACAGACAGGTGAGTGACAATAAATACAGACAGTTGAGTGAGAATAAATACAGACAGGTGAGTGACAATAAATACAGACAGGTGAGTGAGAGTAAATACAGACAGGTGTGTGAGAGTAAATACAGACAGGTGAGTGACAGTAAATACAGACAGGTGAGTGAGAGTAAATACAGACAGGTGAGTGACAGTAAATACAGACAGGTGAATGACAGTAAATACAGACAGGTGAATGACAGTAAATACAGACAGGTGAGTGAGAGTAAATACAGACATGTGAATGACAATAAATACAGACAGTTGAGTGACAGTAAATACAGACAGGTGAGTGAGAGTAAATACAGACAGGTGAATGACAATAAATACAGACAGGTGAGTGACAGTAAATACAGGCAGTTGAGTGACAGTAAATACAGACAGTTGAGTGACAGTAAATACAGACAGTTGAGTGACAATAAATACAGACAGGTGAGTGACAACAAATACAGACAGGTGAATGACAATAAATACAGACAGTTGAGTGACAATAAATACAGACAGGTGAGTGACAATAAATACAGACAGTTGAGAGAGAATAAATACAGACAGGTGAGTGACAATAAATACAGACAGGTGAGTGAGAGTAAATACAGACAGGTGAGTGACAGTAAATACAGACAGGTGAGTGAGAGTAAATACAGACAGGTGAGTGACAGTAAATACAGACAGGTGAATGACAGTAAATACAGACAGGTGAATGACAGTAAATACAGACAGGTGAGTGAGAGTAAATACAGACATGTGAATGACAATAAATACAGAGAGTTGAGTGACAGTAAATACAGACAGTTGAGTGACAGTAAATACAGACAGTTGAATGACAGTAAATACAGACAGGTGAGTGAGAGTAAATACAGACAGGTGAATGACAATAAATACAGACAGGTGAGTGACAGTAAATACAGGCAGTTGAGTGACAGTAAATACAGACAGTTGAGTGACAGTAAATACAGACAGTTGAGTGACAATAAATACAGACAGGTGAGTGACAATAAATACAGACAGTTGAGTGACAGTAAATACAAACAGGTGAGTGACAATAAATACAGACAGTTGAGTGACAGTAAATACAGACAGTTGAGTGAGAATAAATACAGACAGGTGAGTGACAATAAATACAGACAGTTGAATGACAATAAATACAAACAGGTGAGTGAAAGTAAATACAGACAGTTGAGTGACAATAAATACAAACAGGTGAATGACAATAAATACAGACAGGTGAATGACAATAAATACAGACAGTTGAGTGACAATAAATACAAACAGGTGAATGACAATAAAAACAGACAGTTGAGTGACAGCAAATACAGACAGTTGAGTGACAATAAATACAGACAGGTGAGTGACAGTAAATACAGACAGTTGAGTGAGAATAAATACAGACAGGTGAGTGACAATAAATACAGACAGTTGAGTGACAGCAAATACAGACAGTTGAGTGATAGTAAATACAGACAGTTGAGTGACAATAAATACAGACAGGTGAGTGACAATAAATACAGACAGGTGAGTGACAGTAAATACAGACAGTTGAGTGAGAATAAATACAGACAGGTGAGTGACAATAAATACAGACAGTTGAGTGACGATAAATACAGACAGGTGAGTGACAGTAAATACAGACAGTTGAGTGAGAATAAATACAGACAGTTGATTGACAGTAAATACAGACAGGTGAATGACAATAAATACAAACAGGTGAATGACAATAAATACAGACAGTTGAGTGACAATAAATACAAACAGGTGAATGACAATAAATACAGACAGTTGAGTGACAGCAAATACAGACAGTTGAGCGACAGTAAATACAGACAGTTGAGTGACAATAAACACCGACAGTTGAGTGACAGTAAATACAGACAGTTGAGTGACAGTAAATACAGACAGCTGAGTGACAGTAAATACAGACAGGTGAGTCAGAGTAAATACAGACAGGTGAATGATAATAAATACAGACAGGTGAGTGAGAGTAAATACAGACAGGTGAATGACAGTAAATACAGACAGTTGAGTGACAGTAAATACAGACAGGTGAGTGAGAGTAAATACAGACAGGTGAATAACAATAAATACAGACAGTTGAGTGACAGTAAATACAGACAGGTGAATGACAATAAATACAGACAGTTGAGTGACAATAAGTACAAACAGGTGAATGACAATAAATACAGACAGGTGAATGACAATAAATACAGACAGGTGAGTGACAATAAATACAGACAGGTGAATGACAATAAATACAGACAGGTGAATGAGAGGAAATACAGACAGGTGAGTGACAATAAATACAGACAGTTGAGTGACAATAAATACAGACAGGTGAATGACAATAAATACAGACAGTTGAGTGACAATAAATACAGACAGTTGAGTGACAATAAATACAGACAGGTGAATGACAATAAATACAGACAGTTGAGTGACAATAAATACAGACAGTTGAGTGACAATAAATACAGACAGTTGAGTGACAATAAATACAGACACATGAATGACAATAAATACAGACAGTTGAGTGACAATAAATACAGACAGTTGAGTGACAATAAATACAGACAGTTGAGTGACAATAAATACAGACAGGTGAGTGACAATAAATACAGACAGTTGAGTGAGAATAAATACAGACAGGTGAATGACAATAAATACAGACAGGTGAATGAGAGGAAATACAGACAGGTGAGTGACAATAAATACAGACAGATGAATGACAATAAATACAGACAGTTGAGTGACAATAAGTACAGACAGGTGAATGACAATAAATACAGACAGTTGAGTGACAATAAATACAGACAGGTGAATGACAATAAATACAGACAGGTGAGTGACAATAAATACAGACAGGTGAATGACAATAAATACAGACAGTTGAGTGACAATAAATACAGACAGATGAGTGACAATAAATACAGACAGGTGAGTGACAATAAATACAGACAGTTGAGTGAGAATAAATACAGACAGGTGAATGACAATAAATACAGACAGGTGAATGAGAGGAAATACAGACAGGTGAGTGACAATAAATACAGACAGGTGAATGACAATAAATACAGACAGTTGAGTGACAATAAATACAGACAGGTGAGTGACAATAAATACAGACAGTTGAGTGAGAATAAATACAGACAGGTGAGTGACAATAAATACAGACAGGTGAGTGAGAGTAAATACAGACAGGTGTGTGAGAGTAAATACAGACAGGTGAGTGACAGTAAATACAGACAGGTGAGTGAGAGTAAATACAGACAGGTGAGTGACAGTAAATACAGACAGGTGAATGACAGTAAATACAGACAGGTGAATGACAGTAAATACAGACAGGTGAGTGAGAGTAAATACAGACATGTGAATGACAATAAATACAGACAGTTGAGTGACAGTAAATACAGACAGGTGAGTGAGAGTAAATACAGACAGGTGAATGACAATAAATACAGACAGGTGAGTGACAGTAAATACAGGCAGTTGAGTGACAGTAAATACAGACAGTTGAGTGACAGTAAATACAGACAGTTGAGTGACAATAAATACAGACAGGTGAGTGACAATAAATACAGACAGTTGAGTGACAATAAATACAAACAGGTGAGTGACAATAAATACAGACAGTTGAGTGACAGTAAATACAGACAGTTGAGTGAGAATAAATACAGACAGGTGAGTGACAATAAATACAGACAGTTGAGTGACAATAAATACAAACAGGTGAGTGAAAGTAAATACAGACAGTTGAGTGACAATAAATACAAACAGGTGAATGACAATAAATACAGACAGGTGAATGACAATAAATACAGACAGTTGAGTGACAATAAATACAAACAGGTGAATGACAATAAATACAGACACTTGAGTGACAGCAAATACAGACAGTTGAGTGACAATAAATACAGACAGTTGAGTGACAGTAAATACAGACAGTTGAGTGAGAATAAATACAGAAAGGTGAGTGACAATAAATACAGACAGTTGAGTGACAGTAAATAAAGACAGTTGAGTGATAGTAAATACAGACAGTTGAGTGACAATAAATACAGACAGGTGAGTGACAGTAAATACAGACAGTTGAGTGAGAATAAATACAGACAGGTGAGTGACAATAAATACAGACAGTTGAGTGACAGTAAATACAGACAGTTGAGTGACAGTAAATACAGACAGTTGAGTGACAATAAATACAGACAGGTGAGTGACAGTAAATACAGACAGTTGAGTGAGAATAAATACAGACAGTTGAGTAACAGTAAATACAGACAGGTGAATGACAATAAATACAAACAGGTGAATGACAATAAATACAGACAGTTGAGTGACAGTAAATACAGACAGTTGAGTGACAATAAATACAAACAGGTGAATGACAATAAATACAGACAGTTGAGTGACAATAAATACAGACAGGTGAGTGACATTAAATACAGACAGTTGAGTGAGAATAAATACAGACAGGTGAGTGACAATAAATACAGACAGTTGTGTGACAGTATATACAGACAGTTGAGTGACAATAAATACAGACAGGTGAGTGACAGTAAATACAGACAGTTGAGTGACAATAAATACAGACAGGTGAATGACAATAAATACAGACAGGTGAATGACAATAAATACAGACAGTTGAGTGACAGTAAATACAGACAGTTGAGTGAGAATAAATACAGACAGGTGAATGACAATAAATACAGACAGTTGAGTGACAGTAAATACAGACAGTTGAGTGAGAATAAATACAGACAGGTGAGTGACAGTAAATACAGACAGTTGAGTGAGAATAAATACAGACAGGTGAATGACAATAAATACAGACAGTTGAGTGAGAATAAATACAGACAGTTGAGTGAGAATAAATACAGACAGGTGAGTGACAATAAATACAAACAGGTGAATGACAATAAATACAGACAGTTGAGTGACAGTAAATACAGACATTTGAGTGAGAATAAATACAGACAGGTGAGTGACAATAAATACAAACAGGTGAATGACAATAAATACAGACAGTTGAGTGACAGTAAATACAGACAGTTGAGTGACAGTAAATACAGACAGTTGAGTGAGAATAAATACAGACAGGTGAATGACAATAAATACAGACAGTTGAGTGACAATAAATACAGACAGTTGAGTGACAATAAATACAGACAGGTGAATGACAATAAATACAGACAGTTGAGTGACAATAAATACAGACAGTTGAGTGACAATAAATACAGACAGGTGAGTGACAATAAATACAGACAGTTGAGTGACAATAAATACAGACACATGAATGACAATAAATACAGACAGTTGAGTGACAATAAATACAGACAGTTGAGTGACAATAAATACAGACAGTTGAGTGACAATAAATACAGACAGGTGAGTGACAATAAATACAGACAGTTGAGTGAGAATAAATACAGACAGGTGAATGACAATAAATACAGACAGGTGAATGAGAGGAAATACAGACAGGTGAGTGACAATAAATACAGACAGATGAATGACAATAAATACAGACAGTTGAGTGACAATAAGTACAGACAGGTGAATGACAATAAATACAGACAGTTGAGTGACAATAAATACAGACAGGTGAATGACAATAAATACAGACAGGTGAGTGACAATAAATACAGACAGGTGAATGACAATAAATACAGACAGTTGAGTGACAATAAATACAGACAGATGAGTGACAATAAATACAGACAGGTGAGTGACAATAAATACAGACAGTTGAGTGAGAATAAATACAGACAGGTGAATGACAATAAATACAGACAGGTGAATGAGAGGAAATACAGACAGGTGAGTGACAATAAATACAGACAGGTGAATGACAATAAATACAGACAGTTGAGTGACAATAAATACAGACAGGTGAATGACAATAAATACAGACAGTTGAGTGACAATAAATACAGACAGGTGAGTGACAATAAATACAGACAGTTGAGTGAGAATAAATACAGACAGGTGAGTGACAATAAATACAGACAGGTGAGTGAGAGTAAATACAGACAGGTGTGTGAGAGTAAATACAGACAGGTGAGTGACAGTAAATACAGACAGGTGAGTGAGAGTAAATACAGACAGGTGAGTGACAGTAAATACAGACAGGTGAATGACAGTAAATACAGACAGGTGAATGACAGTAAATACAGACAGGTGAGTGAGAGTAAATACAGACATGTGAATGACAATAAATACAGACAGTTGAGTGACAGTAAATACAGACAGGTGAGTGAGAGTAAATACAGACAGGTGAATGACAATAAATACAGACAGGTGAGTGACAGTAAATACAGGCAGTTGAGTGACAGTAAATACAGACAGTTGAGTGACAGTAAATACAGACAGTTGAGTGACAATAAATACAGACAGGTGAGTGACAATAAATACAGACAGTTGAGTGACAATAAATACAAACAGGTGAGTGACAATAAATACAGACAGTTGAGTGACAGTAAATACAGACAGTTGAGTGAGAATAAATACAGACAGGTGAGTGACAATAAATACAGACAGTTGAGTGACAATAAATACAAACAGGTGAGTGAAAGTAAATACAGACAGTTGAGTGACAATAAATACAAACAGGTGAATGACAATAAATACAGACAGGTGAATGACAATAAATACAGACAGTTGAGTGACAATAAATACAAACAGGTGAATGACAATAAATACAGACACTTGAGTGACAGCAAATACAGACAGTTGAATGACAATAAATACAGACAGTTGAGTGACAGTAAATAAAGACAGTTGAGTGATAGTAAATACAGACAGTTGAGTGACAATAAATACAGACAGGTGAGTGACAGTAAATACAGACAGTTGAGTGAGAATAAATACAGACAGGTGAGTGACAATAAATACAGACAGTTGAGTGACAGTAAATACAGACAGTTGAGTGACAGTAAATACAGACAGTTGAGTGACAATAAATACAGACAGGTGAGTGACAGTAAATACAGACAGTTGAGTGAGAATAAATACAGACAGTTGAGTAACAGTAAATACAGACAGGTGAATGACAATAAATACAAACAGGTGAATGACAATAAATACAGACAGTTGAGTGACAGTAAATACAGACAGTTGAGTGACAATAAATACAAACAGGTGAATGACAATAAATACAGACAGTTGAGTGACAATAAATACAGACAGGTGAGTGACATTAAATACAGACAGTTGAGTGAGAATAAATACAGACAGGTGAGTGACAATAAATACAGACAGTTGTGTGACAGTATATACAGACAGTTGAGTGACAATAAATACAGACAGGTGAGTGACAGTAAATACAGACAGTTGAGTGACAATAAATACAGACAGGTGAATGACAATAAATACAGACAGGTGAATGACAATAAATACAGACAGTTGAGTGACAGTAAATACAGACAGTTGAGTGAGAATAAATACAGACAGGTGAATGACAATAAATACAGACAGTTGAGTGACAGTAAATACAGACAGTTGAGTGAGAATAAATACAGACAGGTGAGTGACAGTAAATACAGACAGTTGAGTGAGAATAAATACAGACAGGTGAATGACAATAAATACAGACAGTTGAGTGAGAATAAATACAGACAGTTGAGTGAGAATAAATACAGACAGGTGAGTGACAATAAATACAAACAGGTGAATGACAATAAATACAGACAGTTGAGTGACAGTAAATACAGACATTTGAGTGAGAATAAATACAGACAGGTGAGTGACAATAAATACAAACAGGTGAATGACAATAAATACAGACAGTTGAGTGACAGTAAATACAGACAGTTGAGTGACAGTAAATACAGACAGTTGAGTGAGAATAAATACAGACAGGTGAATGACAATAAATACAGACAGTTGAGTGACAATAAATACAGACAGTTGAGTGACAAATAATACAAACAGGTGAATGACAATAAATACAGACAGTTGAGTGACAGTATATACAGACAGTTGAGTGAGAATAAATACAGACAGGTGAGTGACAATAAATAGAAACAGGTGAATGACAATAAATACAGACAGTTGAGTGACAGTAAATACAGACAGTTGAGTGACAATAAATACATACCTTTGAGTGACAATAAATACAGACAGTTGAGTGACAGTAAATACAGACAGTTGAGTGAGAATAAATACAGACAGTTGAGTGACAGTAAATACAGACAGTTGAGTGAGAATAAATACAGACAGGTGAATGACAATAAATACAGACAGTTGAGTGACAGTAAATACAGACAGTTGAGTGACAGTAAATACAGACAGTTGAGTGAGAATAAATACAGACAGGTGAATGACAATAAATACAGACAGTTGAGTGACAGTAAATACAGACAGTTGAGTGACAATAAATACAGAGAGTTGAGTGACAGTAAATACAGACAGTTGAGTGAGAATAAATACAGACAGTTGAGTGACAGTAAATACAGACAGGTGAATGACAATAAAGTCAGACAGTTGAGTGACAGTAAATGCAGACAGTTGAGTGACAATAAATACAGACAGGTGAATGACAATAAATACAGACAGGTCAGTGAGAGTAAATACAGACAGGTGAGTGACAGTAAATACAGACAGGTGAGTGAGAGTAAATACAGACAGGTGAGTGAGAGTAAATACAGACAGGTGAGTGAGAGTAAATACAGACAGTTGAGTGACAGTAAATACAGACAGGTGAGAGAGAGTAAATACAGACAGGTGAATGACAATAAATGAAGACAGTTGAGTGACAATAAATACCGACAGGTGAGTGAGAGTAAATACAGACAGTTGAGTGAGGGTAAATACAGACAGTTGAGTGAGGGTAAATAAAGACAGGTGAGTGACAGTAAATACAGACAGTTGAGTGAGAGTAAATACAGACAGGTGAGTGAGGGTCAATAAAGACAGGTGAGAGACAGTAAATACAGACAGTTGAGTGAGAGTGAATACAGACAGATGAGTGACAGTAAATACAAACAGGTGAATGACAATAAATAAAGACAGGTGAGTGACAATAAATACAGACAGTTGAGTGAGAGGAAATACAGACAGGTGAATGACAATAAATACAGACAGGTGAATGACAATAAATAAAGACAGGTGAATGAGAGGAAATACAGACAGGTGAGTGAGAGGAAATACAGACAGGTGAATGGCAATAAATACAGACAGGTGAGTGACAATAAATACAGACAGGTGAGTGAGAGGAAATACAGACAGGTGAAAGACAATAAATACAGACAGGTGAGTGAGAGGAAATACAGACAGGTGAATGACAATAAATACAGACAGGTGAGTGACAATAAATACAGACAGGTGAGTGAGAGGAAATACAGACAGGTGAGTGAGAGGAAATACAGACGGCTGAGTGAGAGGAAATACAGACGGGTGAGTGAGAGGAAATACAGACAGGTGAATGACAATAAATACAGACATGTGAGTGAGAGGAAATACAGACAGGTGAATGACAATAAATACAGACAGGTGAGTGAGATTAAATACAGACAGGTGAGTGACAGTTAATACAGACAGGTGAGTGACAGTAAATACAGACAGGTGAGTGACAGTTAATACAGACAGGTGAGTGACAGTAAATACAGACAGGTGAGTAAGAGTAAATACAGACAGGTGAATGACAATAAACACCGACAGTTGAGTGACAGTAAATACAGACAGTTGAGTGACACGAAACACCGACAGTTGAGTGACAGTAAATACAGACAGGTGAGTGACAGTAAATACAGACAGTTGAGTGAGAATAAACACCGACAGTTGAGTGACAGTAAATACAGACAGTTGAGTGACAGTAAATACAGACAGTTGAATGACAGTAAATACAGACAGTTGAATGACAGTAAATACAGACAGGTGAGTGAGAGTAAATACAGACAGGTGAATGACAATAAATACAGACAGTTGAGTGACAGTAAATACAGACAGTTGAGCGAGAATAAACAGCGACAGTTGAGTGACAGTAAATACAGACAGTTGAGCGACAGTAAATACAGACAGTTGAGTGACAGTAAACACAGACAGTTGAGTGACAGTAAATACAGACAGGTGAATGACAATAAACACCGACAGTTGAGTGACAGTAAATACAGACAGTTGAGTGACAATAAACACCGACAGTTGAGTGACAGTCAATACAGACAGTTGAGTGACAGTAAATACAGACAGGAGAGTCAGAGTAAATACAGACAGGTGAATGATAATAAATACAGACAGGTGAGTGAGAGTAAGTACAGACAGGTGAATGACAGTAAATACAGACAGTTGAGTGACAGTAAATACAGACAGGTGAATGACAATAAATACAGACAGGTGAGTGACAATAAATACAGACAGTTGAGTGACAGTAAATACAGACAGTTGAATGACAGTAAATACAGACAGGTGAGTGAGAGTAAATACAGACAGGTGAATGACAATAAATACAGACAGTTGAGTGACAGTAAATACAGACAGTTGAGTGAGAATAAACACCGACAGTTGAGTGACAGTAAATACAGACAGTTGAGTGACAGTAAATACAGACAGTTGAGTGACAGTAAATACAGACAGGTGAATGACAATAAACACCGACAGTTGAGTGAGAATAAATGCAGACAGGTGAGTGACAGTAAATACAAACAGGTGAATGACAATAAATAAAGACAGGTGAGTGACAATAAATACAGACAGTTGAGTGAGAGGAAATACAGACAGGTGAATGACAATAAATACAGACAGGTGAATGACAATAAATAAAGACAGGTGAATGAGAGGAAATACAGACAGGTGAGTGAGAGGAAATACAGACAGGTGAATGGCAATAAATACAGACAGGTGAGTGACAATAAATACAGACAGGTGAGTGAGAGGAAATACAGACAGGTGAAAGACAATAAATACAGACAGGTGAGTGAGAGGAAATACAGACAGGTGAGTGAGAGGAAATACAGACAGGTGAATGACAATAAATACAGACAGGTGAGTGACAATAAATACAGACAGGTGAGTGAGAGGAAATACAGACAGGTGAGTGAGAGGAAATACAGACGGGTGAGTGAGAGGAAATACAGACGGGTGAGTGAGAGGAAATACAGACAGGTGAATGACAATAAATACAGACATGTGAGTGAGAGGAAATACAGACAGGTGAATGACAATAAATACAGACCGGTGAGTGAGATTAAATACAGACAGGTGAGTGACAGTTAATACAGACAGGTGAGTGACAGTAAATACAGACAGGTGAGTAAGAGTAAATACAGACAGGTGAATGACAATAAACACCGACAGTTGAGTGACAGTAAATACAGACAGTTGAGTGAGAATAAATACAGACAGGTGAGTGACAATAAATACAAACAGGTGAATGACAATAAATACAGACAGTTGAGTGACAGTAAATACAGACAGTTGAGTGACAGTAAATACAGACAGTTGAGTGAGAATAAATACAGACAGGTGAATGACAATAAATACAGACAGTTGAGTGACAATAAATACAGACAGTTGAGTGACAAATAATACAAACAGGTGAATGACAATAAATACAGACAGTTGAGTGACAGTATATACAGACAGTTGAGTGAGAATAAATACAGACAGGTGAGTGACAATAAATAGAAACAGGTGAATGACAATAAATACAGACAGTTGAGTGACAGTAAATACAGACAGTTGAGTGACAATAAATACAGACCTTTGAGTGACAATAAATACAGACAGTTGAGTGACAGTAAATACAGACAGTTGAGTGAGAATAAATACAGACAGTTGAGTGACAGTAAATACAGACAGTTGAGTGAGAATAAATACAGACAGGTGAATGACAATAAATACAGACAGTTGAGTGACAGTAAATACAGACAGTTGAGTGACAGTAAATACAGACAGTTGAGTGAGAATAAATACAGACAGGTGAATGACAATAAATACAGACAGTTGAGTGACAGTAAATACAGACAGTTGAGTGACAATAAATACAGAGAGTTGAGTGACAGTAAATACAGACAGTTGAGTGAGAATAAATACAGACAGTTGAGTGACAGTAAATACAGACAGGTGAATGACAATAAAGTCAGACAGTTGAGTGACAGTAAATGCAGACAGTTGAGTGACAATAAATACAGACAGGTGAATGACAATAAATACAGACAGGTCAGTGAGAGTAAATACAGACAGGTGAGTGACAGTAAATACAGACAGGTGAGTGAGAGTAAATACAGACAGGTGAGTGAGAGTAAATACAGACAGTTGAGTGACAGTAAATACAGACAGGTGAGAGAGAGTAAATACAGACAGGTGAATGACAATAAATGAAGACAGTTGAGTGACAATAAATACCGACAGGTGAGTGAGAGTAAATACAGACAGTTGAGTGAGGGTAAATACAGACAGTTGAGTGAGGGTAAATAAAGACAGGTGAGTGACAGTAAATACAGACAGTTGAGTGAGAGTAAATACAGACAGGTGAGTGAGGGTCAATAAAGACAGGTGAGAGACAGTAAATACAGACAGTTGAGTGAGAGTGAATACAGACAGATGAGTGACAGTAAATACAAACAGGTGAATGACAATAAATAAAGACAGGTGAGTGACAATAAATACAGACAGTTGAGTGAGAGGAAATACAGACAGGTGAATGACAATAAATACAGACAGGTGAATGACAATAAATAAAGACAGGTGAATGAGAGGAAATACAGACAGGTGAGTGAGAGGAAATACAGACAGGTGAATGGCAATAAATACAGACAGGTGAGTGACAATAAATACAGACAGGTGAGTGAGAGGAAATACAGACAGGTGAAAGACAATAAATACAGACAGGTGAGTGAGAGGAAATACAGACAGGTGAGTGAGAGGAAATACAGACAGGTGAATGACAATAAATACAGACAGGTGAGTGACAATAAATACAGACAGGTGAGTGAGAGGAAATACAGACAGGTGAGTGAGAGGAAATACAGACGGGTGAGTGAGAGGAAATACAGACGGGTGAGTGAGAGGAAATACAGACAGGTGAATGACAATAAATACAGACATGTGAGTGAGAGGAAATACAGACAGGTGAATGACAATAAATACAGACAGGTGAGTGAGATTAAATACAGACAGGTGAGTGACAGTTAATACAGACAGGTGAGTGACAGTAAATACAGACAGGTGAGTGACAGTTAATACAGACAGGTGAGTGACAGTAAATACAGACAGGTGAGTAAGAGTAAATACAGACAGGTGAATGACAATAAACACCGACAGTTGAGTGACAGTAAATACAGACAGTTGAGTGACACGAAACACCGACAGTTGAGTGACAGTAAATACAGACAGGTGAGTGACAGTAAATACAGACAGTTGAGTGAGAATAAACACCGACAGTTGAGTGACAGTAAATACAGACAGTTGAGTGACAGTAAATACAGACAGTTGAATGACAGTAAATACAGACAGTTGAATGACAGTAAATACAGACAGGTGAGTGAGAGTAAATACAGACAGGTGAATGACAATAAATACAGACAGTTGAGTGACAGTAAATACAGACAGTTGAGCGAGAATAAACACCGACAGTTGAGTGACAGTAAATACAGACAGTTGAGCGACAGTAAATACAGACAGTTGAGTGACAGTAAACACAGACAGTTGAGTGACAGTAAATACAGACAGGTGAATGACAATAAACACCGACAGTTGAGTGACAGTAAATACAGACAGTTGAGTGACAATAAACACCGACAGTTGAGTGACAGTCAATACAGACAGTTGAGTGACAGTAAATACAGACAGGTGAGTCAGAGTAAATACAGACAGGTGAATGATAATAAATACAGACAGGTGAGTGAGAGTAAGTACAGACAGGTGAATGACAGTAAATACAGACAGTTGAGTGACAGTAAATACAGACAGGTGAATGACAATAAATACAGACAGGTGAGTGACAATAAATACAGACAGTTGAGTGACAGTAAATACAGACAGTTGAATGACAGTAAATACAGACAGGTGAGTGAGAGTAAATACAGACAGGTGAATGACAATAAATACAGACAGTTGAGTGACAGTAAATACAGACAGTTGAGTGAGAATAAACACCGACAGTTGAGTGACAGTAAATACAGACAGTTGAGTGACAGTAAATACAGACAGTTGAGTGACAGTAAATACAGACAGGTGAATGACAATAAACACCGACAGTTGAGTGAGAATAAATGCAGACAGGTGAGTGACAGTAAATACAAACAGGTGAATGACAATAAATAAAGACAGGTGAGTGACAATAAATACAGACAGTTGAGTGAGAGGAAATACAGACAGGTGAATGACAATAAATACAGACAGGTGAATGACAATAAATAAAGACAGGTGAATGAGAGGAAATACAGACAGGTGAGTGAGAGGAAATACAGACAGGTGAATGGCAATAAATACAGACAGGTGAGTGACAATAAATACAGACAGGTGATTGAGAGGAAATACAGACAGGTGAAAGACAATAAATACAGACAGGTGAGTGAGAGGAAATACAGACAGGTGAGTGAGAGGAAATACAGACAGGTGAATGACAATAAATACAGACAGGTGAGTGAGAGGAAATACAGACAGGTGAGTGAGAGGAAATACAGACGGGTGAGTGAGAGGAAATACAGACGGGTGAGTGAGAGGAAATACAGACAGGTGAATGACAATAAATACAGACATGTGAGTGAGAGGAAATACAGACAGGTGAATGACAATAAATACAGACCGGTGAGTGAGATTAAATACAGACAGGTGAGTGACAGTTAATACAGACAGGTGAGTGACAGTAAATACAGACAGGTGAGTAAGAGTAAATACAGACAGGTGAATGACAATAAACACCGACAGTTGAGTGACAGTAAATACAGACAGTTGAGTGACACGAAACACCGACAGTTGAGTGACAGTAAATACAGACAGTTGAGTGACAGTAAATACAGACAGTTGAGTGAGAATAAACACCGACAGTTGAGTGACAGTAAATACAGACAGTTGAGTGACAGTAAATACAGACAGTTGAATGACAGTAAATGCAGACAGTTGAATGACAGTAAATACAGACAGGTGAGTGAGAGTAAATACAGACAGGTGAATGACAATAAATACAGACAGTTGAGTGACAGTAAATACAGACAGTTGAGCGAGAATAAACACCGACAGATGAGTGACAGTAAATACAGACAGTTGAGCGACAGTAAATACAGACAGTTGAGTGACAATAAACACCGACAGTTGAGTGACAGTCAATACAGACAGTTGAGTGACAGTAAATACAGACAGGTGAGTCAGAGTAAATACAGACAGGTGAATGATAATAAATACAGACAGGTGAGTGAGAGTAAGTACAGACAGGTGAATGACAGTAAATACAGACAGTTGAGTGACAGTAAATACAGACAGGTGAATGACAATAAATACAGACAGGTGAGTGACAATAAATACAGACAGTTGAGTGACAGTAAATACAGACAGTTGAATGACAGTAAATACAGACAGGTGAGTGAGAGTAAATACAGACAGGTGAATGACAATAAATACAGACAGTTGAGTGACAGTAAATACAGACAGTTGAGTGAGAATAAACACCGACAGTTGAGTGACAGTAAATACAGACAGTTGAGTGACAGTAAATACAGACAGTTGAGTGACAGTAAATACAGACAGGTGAATGACAATAAACACCGACAGTTGAGTGAGAGTAAATACAGACAGTTGAGTGACAATAAACACCGACAGTTGAGCGACAGTAAATACAGACAGTTGAGTGACAGTAAATACAGACAGTTGAGTGACAGTAAATACAGACAGGTGAGTGAGAGTAAATACAGACACGTGAATGATAATAAATACAGACAGGTGAGTGAGAGTAAATACAGACAGGTGAATGACAGTAAATACAGACAGTTGAGTGACAGTAAATACAGACAGGTGAATGACAATAAATACAGACAGGTGAGTGACAATAAATACAGATAGTTGAGTGACAGTAAATACAGACAGGTGAGTGAGAGTAAATACAGACAGGTGAATGACAGTAAATACAGACAGGTGAATGACAGTAAATACAGACAGTTGAGTGACAGTAAATACAGACAGGTGAATGACAATAAATACAGACAGTTGAGTGACAGTAAATACAGACAGTTGAGTGAGAATAAATACAGACAGGTGAGTGACAATAAATACAGACAGGTGAATGACAATAAATACAGACAGTTGAGTGACAGTAAATACAGACAGGTGAATGACAATAAATACAGACAGTTGAGTGACAGTAAATACAGACAGTTGAGTGACAATAAATACAAACAGGTGAATGACAATAAATACAGACAGTTGAGTGACAGTAAATACAGACAGGTGAGTGACAATAAATACAAACAGGTGAATGACAATAAATACAGACAGTTGAGTGACAGTAAATACAGACAGTTGCGTGACAATAAATACAGACAGTTGAGTGAGAATAAATACAGACAGGTGAGTGACAATAAATACAAACAGGTGAATGACAATAAATACAGACAGTTGAGTGACAGTAAGTGCAGACAGTTGAGTGAGAATAAATACAGACAGTTGAGTGACAATAAATACAGACAGTTGAGTGACAGTAAATACAGACAGTTGAGTGAGAATAAATACAGACAGTTGAGTGACAATAAATACAGACAGTTGAGTGACAGTAAATACAGACAGTTGAGTGACAATAAATACAGACAGGTGAATGACAATAAATACAGACAGGTGAATGACAATAAATACAGACAGTTGAGTGACAGTAAATACAAACAGGAGAGTGACAGTAAATACAGACAGTTGAGTGACAATAAATACAGACAGTTGAGTGACAATAAATACAGACAGTTGAGTGACAGTAAATACAGACAGTTGAGTGACAATAAATAAAGACAGTTGAGTGACAGTAAATACAGACAGTTGAGTGAGAATAAATACAGACAGGTGAATGACAATAAATACAGACAGTTGAGTGAGAATAAATACAGACAGTTGAGTGACAGTAAATACAGACAGTTGAGTGAGAATAAATACAGACAGGTGAGTGACAATAAATACAGACAGGTGAGTGACAATAAATACAGACAGTTGAGTGACAGTAAATACAGACAGTTGAGTGAGAATAAATACAGACAGGTGAGTGACAGTAAATACAGACAGTTGAGTGAGAATAAATACAGACAGGTGAATGACAATAAATACAGACAGCTGAGTGACAATAAATACAGACAGTTGAGTGACAATAAATACAAACAGGTGAATGACAATAAATACAGACAGTTGAGTGACAGTAAATACAGACAGGTGAGTGAGAATAAATACAGACAGGTGAGTGACAATAAATACATACAGGTGAATGACAATAAATACAGACAGTTGAGTGACAGTAAATACAGACAGTTGAGTGACAATAAATGCAGACAGTTGAGTGACAGTAAATACAGACAGTTCAGTGAGAATAAATACAGACAGTTGAGTGACAGTAAATACAGACAGTTGTGTGAGAATAAATACAGACAGGTGAATGACAATAAATACAGACAGTTGAGTGACTATAAATACAGACAGTTGAGTGACAGTAAATACATACAGTTGAGTGAGAATAAATACAGACAGGTGAGTGACAGTAAATACAGACAGTTGAGTGAGAATAAATACAGACAGGTGAATGACAATAAATACAGACAGTTGAGTGACAATAAATACAGACGGTTGAGTGACAATAAATACAAACAGGTGAATGACAATAAATACAGACAGTTGAGTGACAATAAATACAGACAGGTGAATGACAATATATACAGACAGTTGAGTGACAGTAAATACAGACAGTTGAGTGAGAATAAATACAGGCAGTTGAGTGACAATAAATACAGACAGTTGAGTGACAGTAAATACAGACAGTTGAGTGAGAATAAATACAGACAGTTGAGTGGCAATAAATACAGACAGATGAGTGACAGTAAATACAGACAGTTGAGTGACAATAAATACAGACAGGTGAATGACAATAAATACAGACAGTTGAGTGACAGTAAATACAAACAGTTGAGTGACAGTAAATACAGACAGTTGAGTGACAATAAATACAGACAGTTGAGTGACAATAAATACAGACAGTTGAGTGACAGTAAATACAGACAGTTGAGTGACAGTAAATACAGACAGTTGAGTGAGAATAAATACAGACAGTTGAGTGACAGTAAATACAGACAGTTGAGTGAGAATAAATACAGACAGGTGAATGACAATAAATACAGACAGTTGAGTGAGAATAAATACAGACAGTTGAGTGACAGTAAATACAGACAGTTGAGTGAGAATAAATACAGACAGGTGAGTGACAATAAATACAGACAGGTGAGTGACAATAAATACAGACAGTTGAGTGACAGTAAATACAGACAGTTGAGTGACAGTAAATACAGACAGTTGAGTGAGAATAAATACAGACAGGTGAGTGACAGTAAATACAGACAGTTGAGTGAGAATAAATAAAGACAGGTGAATGACAGTAAACACAGACAGTTGAGTGAGAATAAATACAGACAGGTGAATGACAATAAATACAGACAGTTGAGTGACAATAAATACAGACAGTTGAGTGACAATAAATACAAACAGGTGAATGACAATAAATACAGACAGTTGAGTGACAGTAAATACAGACAGGTGAGTGAGAATAAATACAGACAGGTGAGTGACAATAAATACATACAGGTGAATGACAATAAATACAGACAGTTGAGTGACAGTAAATACAGACAGTTGAGTGACAATAAATGCAGACAGTTGAGTGACAGTAAATACAGACAGTTCAGTGAGAATAAATACAGACAGTTGAGTGACAGTAAATACAGACAGTTGTGTGAGAATAAATACAGACAGGTGAATGACAATAAATACAGACAGTTGAGTGACTATAAATACAGACAGTTGAGTGACAGTAAATACATACAGTTGAGTGAGAATAAATACAGACAGGTGAGTGACAGTAAATACAGACAGTTGAGTGAGAATAAATACAGACAGGTGAATGACAATAAATACAGACAGTTGAGTGACAATAAATACAGACGGTTGAGTGACAATAAATACAAACAGGTGAATGACAATAAATACAGACAGTTGAGTGACAATAAATACAGACAGGTGAATGACAATAAATACAGACAGTTGAGTGACAGTAAATACAGACAGTTGAGTGAGAATAAATACAGGCAGTTGAGTGACAATAAATACAGACAGTTGAGTGACAGTAAATACAGACAGTTGAGTGAGAATAAATACAGACAGTTGAGTGGCAATAAATACAGACAGATGAGTGACAGTAAATACAGACAGTTGAGTGACAATAAATACAGACAGGTGAATGACAATAAATACAGACAGTTGAGTGACAGTAAATACAAACAGGTGAGTGACAGTAAATACAGACAGTTGAGTGACAATAAATACAGACAGTTGAGTGACAATAAATACAGACAGTTGAGTGACAGTAAATACAGACAGTTGAGTGAGAATAAATACAGACAGTTGAGTGACAGTAAATACAGACAGTTGAGTGAGAATAAATACAGACAGGTGAATGACAATAAATACAGACAGTTGAGTGAGAATAAATACAGACAGTTGAGTGACAGTAAATACAGACAGTTGAGTGAGAATAAATACAGACAGGTGAGTGACAATAAATACAGACAGGTGAGTGACAATAAATACAGACAGTTGAGTGACAGTAAATACAGACAGTTGAGTGACAGTAAATACAGACAGTTGAGTGAGAATAAATACAGACAGGTGAGTGACAGTAAATACAGACAGTTGAGTGAGAATAAATAAAGACAGGTGAATGACAGTAAACACAGACAGTTGAGTGAGAATAAATACAGACAGGTGAATGACAATAAATACAGACAGTTGAGTGACAATAAATACAGACAGTTGAGTGACAATAAATACAAACAGGTGAATGACAATAAATACAGACAGTTGAGTGACAGTAAATTCAGACATTTGAGTGAGAATAAATACAGACAGGTGAGTGACAATAAATACAAACAGGTGAATGACAATAAATACAGACAGTTGAGTGACAGCAAATACAGACAGTTGAGTGACAATAAATACAGACAGTTGAGTGACAGTAAATACAGACAGTTCAGTGAGAATAAATACAGACAGTTGAGTGACAGTAAATACAGACAGTTGAGTGAGAATAAATACAGACAGGTGAATGACAATAAATACAGACAGTTGAGTGACAATAAATACAGACAGTTGAGTGACAGTAAATACAGACAGTTGAGTGAGAATAAATACAGACAGGTGAGTGACAGTAAATACAGACAGTTGAGTGAGAATAAATACAGACAGGTGAATGACAATAAATACAGACAGTTGAGTGACAATAAATACAGACAGTTGAGTGACAATAAATACAAACAGGTGAATGACAATAAATACAGACAGTTGAGTGACAATAAATACAGACAGGTGAATGACAATAAATACAGACAGTTGAGTGACAGTAAATACAGACAGTTGAGTGAGAATAAATACAGACAGTTGAGTGACAATAAATACAGACAGTTGAGTGACAGTAAATACAGACAGTTGAGTGAGAATAAATACAGACAGTTGAGTGACAATAAATACAGACAGTTGAGTGACAGTAAATACAGACAGTTGAGTGACAATAAATACAGACAGGTGAATGACAATAAATACAGACAGTTGAGTGACAGTAAATACAAACAGGTGAGTGACAGTAAATACAGACAGTTGAGTGACAATAAATACAGACAGTTGAGTGACAATAAATACAGACAGTTGAGTGACAGTAAATACAGACAGTTGAGTGAGAATAAATACAGACAGTTGAGTGACAGTAAATACAGACAGTTGAGTGAGAATAAATACAGACAGGTGAATGACAATAAATACAGACAGTTGAGTGAGAATAAATACAGACAGTTGAGTGACAGAAAATACAGACAGTTGAGTGACAATAAATACAGACAGGTGAGTGACAATAAATACAGACAGGTGAGTGACAATAAATACAGACAGTTGAGTGACAGTAAATACAGACAGTTGAGTGACAGTAAATACAGACAGTTGAGTGAGAATAAATACAGACAGGTGAGTGACAGTAAATACAGACAGTTGAGTGAGAATAAATAAAGACAGGTGAATGACAATAAATACAGACAGTTGAGTGACAGTAAATACAGACAGTTGAGTGACAGTAAATACAGACAGTTGAGTGAGAATAAATACAGACAGGTGAGTGACAGTAAATACAGACAGTTGAGTGAGAATAAATACAGACAGTTGAGTGACAGTAAATACAGACAGTTGAGTGAGAATAAATACAGACAGTTGAGTGACAGTAAATACAGACAGTTGAGTGAGAATAAATACAGACAGGTGAGTGACATTAAATACAAACAGGTGAATGACAATAAATACAGACAGTTGAGTGACAGTAAATACAGACAGTTGAGTGGCAGTAAATACAGACAGTTGAATGAGAATAAATACAGACAGGTGAGTGACAGTAAATACAGACAGTTGAGTGAGAATAAATACAGACAGGTGAATGACAATAAATACAGACAGTTGAGTGACAATAAATACAGACAGTTGAGTGGCAATAAATACAAACAGGTGAATGACAATAAATACAGACAGTTGAGTGACAGTAAATACAGACAGTTGAGTGAGAATAAATACAGACAGGTGAGTGACAATAAATACAAACAGGTGAATGACAATAAATACAGACAGTTGAGTGACAGTAAATACAGACAGTTGAGTGACAATAAATACAGACAGTTGAGTGACAGTAAATACAGACAGTTGAGTGAGAATAAATACAGACAGTTGAGTGACAGTAAATACAGACAGTTGAGTGAGAATAAATACAGACAGGTGAATGACAATAAATACAGACAGTTGAGTGACAGTAAATACAGACAGTTGAGTGACAATAAATACAGAGAGTTGAGTGACAGTAAATACAGACAGTTGAGTGAGAATAAATACAGACAGGTGAATGACAATAAATACAGACAGTTGAGTGACAGTAAATACAGACAGTTGAGTGACAATAAATACAGAGAGTTGAGTGACAGTAAATACAGACAGTTGAGTGAGAATAAATACAGACAGTTGAGTGACAGTAAATACAGACAGTTGAGTGAGAATAAATACAGACAGTTGAGTGACAGTAAATACAGACAGGTGAATGACAATAAATACAGACAGCTGAGTGACAGTAAATACAGACAGTTGAGTGACAATAAATACAGACAGGTGAATGACAATAAATACAGACAGGTGAGTGAGAGTAACTACAGACAGTTGAGTGAGAGTAAATACAGACAGGTGAGTGACAGTAAATACAGACAGGTGAGTGAGAGTAAATACAGACAGTTGAGTGACAGTAAATACAGACAGGTGACTGACAGTAAATACAGACAGGTGAATGACAATAAATACAGACAGGTGAGTGACAGTAAATCCAGTCAGGTGAGTGAGAGTAAATACAGACAGGTGAGTGACAGTAAATACAGACAGGTGAGTGAGAGTAAATACAGACAGTTGAGTGACAGTAAATACAGACAGGTGAGTGACAGTAAATACAGACAGGTGAATGACAATAAATACAGACAGGTGAGAGAGAGTAAATACAGACAGGTGAATGACAATAAATGAAGACAGTTGAGTGACAATAAATACCGACAGGTGAGTGAGAGTAAATACCGACAGGTGAGTGAGAGTAAATACAGACAGTTGAGTGAGGGCAAATACAGACAGTTGAGTGAGGGTAAATAAAGACAGGTGAGTGACAGTAAATACAGACAGTTGAGTGAGAGTAAATACAGACAGGTGAGTGAGAGTAAATACAGACAGGTGAGGGAGAGTAAATACAGACAGGTGAGTGACAGTAAATACAAACAGGTGAATGACAATAAATACAGACAGGTGAGTGACAGTAAATACAGACAGTTGAGTGAGAGTAAATACAGACATGTGAGTGACAGTAAATACAGACAGTTGAGTGACAATAAATACAAACAGGTGAATGACAATAAATAAAGACAGGTGAGTGACAATAAATACAGACAGTTGAGTGAGAGGAAATACAGACAGGTGAATGACAATAAATACAGACAGGTGAATGACCATAAATAAAGACAGGTGAGTGAGAGGAAATACAGACAGGTGAATGACTATAAATAAAGACAGGTGAGTGAGAGGAAATACAGACAGGTGAAAGACAATAAATACAGACAGGTGAATGAGAGGAAATACAGACAGGTGAGTGAGAGGAAATACAGACAGGTGAGTGAGAGGAAATACAGACAGGTGAATGACAATAAATACAGACAGGTGAGTGACAATAAATACAGACAGGTGAGTGAGAGGAAATACAGACGGGTGAGTGAGAGGAAATACAGACAGGTGAATGACAATAAATACAGACATGTGAGTGAGAGGAAATACAGACAGGTGAATGACAATAAATACAGACAGGTGAGTGAGAGGAAATACAGACAGATGAATGACAATAAATAAAGACTGGTGAGTGAGAGGAAATACAGACAGGTGAAAGACAATAAATACAGACAGGTGAATGACAATAAATAAAGACTGGTGAGTGAGAGGAAATACAGACAGGTGAATGACAATAAATACAGACAGGTGATTGACAATAAATAAAGACAGGTGAGTGAGGGGAAATACAGACAGGTGAATGACAATAAATACAGACAGGTGAATGACAATAAATAAAGACAGGTGAGTGAGAGGAAATACAGACAGGTGAATGACAATAAATACAGACAGGTGAGTGAGAGGAAATACATACAGGTGAATGACTATAAATTAGGAAAGGTGAGTGACAATAAATACAGACAGGTGAATGACAATAAATAAAGACAGGTGAGTGAGAGTAAATACAGACAGGTGAGTGACAATAAATACAGATAGGTGAGTGACAGTAAATACAGAAAGGTGTGTGACAGTAAATACAGACAGGTGAGTGACAATAAATACAGACAGGTGAGTGACAGTAAATACAGACAGGTGAATGACAATAAATACAGACAGGTGAGTGAGAGTAAATACAGACAGGTGAGTGACAGTTAATACAGACAGGTGAGTGACAGTAAATACAGACAGGTGAGTGAGAGTAAATACAGACAGCTGAATGACAATAAACACCGACAGTTGAGTGACAGTAAATACAGACAGTTGAGTGACAATAAACACCGACAGTTGAGTGACAGTAAATACAGACAGTTAAGTGAGAATAAACACCGACAGTTGAGTGACAGTAAATACAGACAGTTGAATGACAGTAAATACAGACAGGTGAGTGAGAGTAAATACAGACAGGTGAATGACAATAAATACAGACAGTTGAGTGACAGTAAATACAGACAGTTGAGTGAGAATAAACACCGACAGTTGAGTGACAGTAAATACAGACAGTTGAGTGACAGTAAATACAGACAGTTGAGTGACAGTAAATACAGACAGGTGAATGACAATAAACACCGACAGTTGAGTGACAGTAAATACAGACAGTTGAGTGACAATAAACACCGACAGTTGAGTGACAGTAAATACAGACAGTTGAGTGACAGTAAATACAGACAGTTGAGTGACAGTAAATACAGACAGGTGAGTCAGAGTAAATACAGACAGGTGAATGATAATAAATACAGACAGGTGAGTGAGAGTAAGTACAGACAGGTGAATGACAGTAAATACAGACAGTTGAGTGACAGTAAATACAGACAGGTGAATGACAATAAATACAGACAGTTGAGTGACAGTAAATACAGACAGTTGAATGACAGTAAATACAGACAGGTGAGTGAGAGTAAATACAGACAGGTGAATGACAATAAATACAGACAGTTGAGTGACAGTAAATACAGACAGTTGAGTGAGAATAAACACCGACAGTTGAGTGACAGTAAATACAGACAGTTGAGTGACAGTAAATACAGACAGTTGAGTGACAGTAAATACAGACAGTTGAGTGACAGTAAATACAGACAGGTGAATGACAATAAACACCGACAGTTGAGTGACAGTAAATACAGACAGTTGAGTGACAATAAACACCGACAGTTGAGTGACAGTAAATACAGACAGTTGATTGACAGTAAATACAGACAGTTGAGTGACAGTAAATACAGACAGGTGAGTCAGAGTAAATACAGACAGGTGAATGATAATAAATACAGACAGGTGAGTGAGAGTAAGTACAGACAGGTGAATGACAGTAAATACAGACAGTTGAGTGACAGTAAATACAGACAGGTGAATGACAATAAATACAGACAGGTGAGTGACAATAAATACAGACAGTTGAGTGACAGTAAATACAGACAGTTGAATGACAGTAAATACAGACAGGTGATTGAGAGTAAATACAGACAGGTGAGTGACAATAAATACAGACTGTTGAGTGACAGTAAATACAGACAGTTGAGTGAGAATAAACACCGACAGTTGAGTGACAGTAAATACAGACAGTTGAGTGACAGTAAATACAGACAGTTGAGTGACAGTAAATACAGACAGGTGAATGACAATAAACACCGACAGTTGAGTGACAGTAAATACAGACAGTTGAGTGACAATAAACACCGACAGTTGAGTGACAGTAAATACAGACAGTTGAGTGACAGTAAATACAGACAGTTGAGTGACAGTAAATACAGACAGGTGAGTCAGAGTAAATACAGACAGGTGAATGATAATAAATACAGACAGGTGAGTGAGAGTAAATACAGACAGGTGAATGACAGTAAATACAGACAGTTGAGTGACAGTAAATACAGACAGGTGAATGACAATAAATACAGACAGGTGAGTGACAATAAATACAGACAGTTGAGTGACAGTAAATACAGACAGGTGAGTGAGAGTAAATACAGACAGGTGAATGACAGTAAATACAGACAGGTGAGTGACAGTAAATACAGACAGGTGAATGACAATAAATACAGACAGTTGAGTGACAGTAAATACAGACAGTTGAGTGACAATAAATACAAACAGGTGAATGACAATAAATACAGACAGTTGAGTGACAGTAAATACAGACAGTTGAGTGACAATAAATACAGACAGTTGAGTGAGAATAAATACAGACAGGTGAGTGACAATAAATACAAACAGGTGAATGACAATAAATACAGACAGTTGTGTGACAGTAAATACAGACAGTTGAGTGACAATAAATACAGACAGGTGAATGACAATAAATACAGACAGTTGAGTGACATTAAGTACAGACAGTTGAGTGACAATAAATACAGACAGGTGAATGACAATAAATACAGACAGTTGAGTGACAGTAAATACAGACATTTGAGTGAGAATAAATACAGACAGTTGAGTGACAATAAATACAGACAGTTGAGTGACAGTAAATACAGACAGTTGAGTGAGAATAAATACAGACAGATGAGTGACAATAAATACAGACAGGTGAATGACAATAAATACAGACAGTTGAGTGACAGTAAATACAGACACTTGAGTGAGAATAAATACAGACAGTTGAGTGAGAATAAATACAGACAGTTGAGTGACAATAAATACAGACAGTTGAGTGACAGTAAATACAGACAGTTGAGTGAGAATAAATACAGACAGGTGAGTGACAATAAATACAAACAGGTGAATGACAATAAATACAGACAGTTGAGTGACAGTAAATACAGACAGTTGAGTGACAATAAATACAGACAGTTGAGTGACAATAAATACAGACAGTTGAGTGACAGTAAATACAGACAGTTGAGTGAGAATAAATACAGACAGTTGAGTGACAGTAAATACATACAGTTGAGTGAGAATAAATACAGACAGGTGAGTGACAATAAATACAGACAGTTGAGTGACAGTAAATACAGACAGTTGAGTGACAATAAATACAGACCGTTGAGTGACAGTAAATACAGACAGTTGAGTGACATTAAATACAGACAGTTGAGTGAGAATAAATACAGACAGTTGAGTGACAGTAAATACAGACAGTTGAGTGAGAATAAATACAGACAGTTGAGTGACAGTAAATAGAGACAGGTGAATGACAATAAATACAGACAGTTGAGTGACAGTAAATACAGACAGTTGAGTGACAGTAAATACAGACAGGTGAATGACAATAAACACCGACAGTTGAGTGACAGTAAATACAGACAGTTGAGTGACAATAAACACCGACAGTTGAGTGACAGTAAATACAGACAGTTGAGTGACAGTAAATACAGACAGTTGAGTGACAGTAAATACAGACAGGTGAGTCAGAGTAAATACAGACAGGTGAATGATAATAAATACAGACAGGTGAGTGAGAGTAAATACAGACAGGTGAATGACAGTAAATACAGACAGTTGAGTGACAGTAAATACAGACAGGTGAATGACAATAAATACAGACAGGTGAGTGACAATAAATACAGACAGTTGAGTGACAGTAAATACAGACAGGTGAGTGAGAGTAAATACAGACAGGTGAATGACAGTAAATACAGACAGGTGAGTGACAGTAAATACAGACAGGTGAATGACAATAAATACAGACAGTTGAGTGACAGTAAATACAGACAGTTGAGTGACAATAAATACAAACAGGTGAATGACAATAAATACAGACAGTTGAGTGACAGTAAATACAGACAGTTGAGTGACAATAAATACAGACAGTTGAGTGAGAATAAATACAGACAGGTGAGTGACAATAAATACAAACAGGTGAATGACAATAAATACAGACAGTTGTGTGACAGTAAATACAGACAGTTGAGTGACAATAAATACAGACAGGTGAATGACAATAAATACAGACAGTTGAGTGACATTAAGTACAGACAGTTGAGTGACAATAAATACAGACAGGTGAATGACAATAAATACAGACAGTTGAGTGACAGTAAATACAGACATTTGAGTGAGAATAAATACAGACAGTTGAGTGACAATAAATACAGACAGTTGAGTGACAGTAAATACAGACAGTTGAGTGAGAATAAATACAGACAGATGAGTGACAATAAATACAGACAGGTGAATGACAATAAATACAGACAGTTGAGTGACAGTAAATACAGACACTTGAGTGAGAATAAATACAGACAGTTGAGTGAGAATAAATACAGACAGTTGAGTGACAATAAATACAGACAGTTGAGTGACAGTAAATACAGACAGTTGAGTGAGAATAAATACAGACAGGTGAGTGACAATAAATACAAACAGGTGAATGACAATAAATACAGACAGTTGAGTGACAGTAAATACAGACAGTTGAGTGACAATAAATACAGACAGTTGAGTGACAATAAATACAGACAGTTGAGTGACAGTAAATACAGACAGTTGAGTGAGAATAAATACAGACAGTTGAGTGACAGTAAATACATACAGTTGAGTGAGAATAAATACAGACAGGTGAGTGACAATAAATACAGACAGTTGAGTGACAGTAAATACAGACAGTTGAGTGACAATAAATACAGACCGTTGAGTGACAGTAAATACAGACAGTTGAGTGACATTAAATACAGACAGTTGAGTGAGAATAAATACAGACAGTTGAGTGACAGTAAATACAGACAGTTGAGTGAGAATAAATACAGACAGTTGAGTGACAGTAAATAGAGACAGGTGAATGACAATAAATACAGACAGTTGAGTGACAGTAAATACAGACAGTTGAGTGACAATAAATAGAGACAGGTGAATGACAATAAATACAGACAGTTGAGTGAAAGTAAATTAAGACAGTTGAGTGAGAATAAATACAGACAGGTGAGTGACAATAAATACAAACAGGTGAATGACAATAAATACAGACAGGTGAGTGATAGTAAATACAGAGAGGTGAGTGATAGTAAATACAGACAGGTGAGTGAGAGTAAATACAGACAGTTGAGTGACAGTAAATACAGACAGTTGAGTGACAGTAAATACCGACAGGTGAATGACAATAAATACAGACAGTTGAGTGACAGTAAATACAGACAGTTGAGTGAGAATAAATACAGACAGGTGAGTGACAATAAATACAAACAGGTGAATGACAATAAATACAGACATTTGGCTGACAGTAAATACAGACAGGTGAATGACAATAAATACAGACAGTTGAGTGACAATATATACAGACAGTTGAGTGACAATAAATACAAACAGGTGAATGACAATAAATACAGACAGTTGAGTGACAGTAAATACAGACAGTTGAGTGACAATAAATAGAAACAGGTGAATGACAATAAATACAGACAGTTGAGTGACAGTAAATACAGACAGTTGAGTGACAATAAATACAGACAGTTGAGTGAGAATAAATACAGACAGGTGAGTGACAATAAATACAAACAGGTGAATGACAATAAATACAGGCAGTTGAGTGACAGTAAATACAGACAGTTGAGTGACAATAAATACAGACAGGTGAATGACAATAAATACAGACAGTTGAGTGACAGTAAATACAGACAGTTGAGTGACAATAAATACAGACAGGTGAATGACAATAAATACAGACAGTTGAGTGACAGTAAATACAGACAGTTGAGTGAGAGTAAATACAGACAGTTGAGTGACAATAAATACAGACAGTTGAGTGACAGTAAATACAGACAGTTGAGTGAGAATAAATACAGACAGGTGAGTGACAATAAATACAGACAGTTGAATGACAATAAATACAGACAGTTGGGTGACAGTAAATACAGACACTTGAGTGAGAATAAATATAGACAGTTGAGTGACAATAAATGCAGACAGGTGAGTGACAGTAAATACAGACAGTTGAGTGAGAATAAATACAGACAGGTGAGTGACAATAAATACAAACAGGTGAATGACAATAAATACAGACAGTTGAGTGAGAATAAATACAGACAGTTGAGAGACAATAAATACAGACAGTTGAGTGACAGTAAATACAGACAGTTGAGTGAGAATAAATACAGACAGTTGAGTGACAGTAAATACAGACAGTTGAGTGAGAATAAATACAGACAGGTGAATGACAATAAATACAGACAGTTGAGTGACAGTAAATACAGACAGTTGAGTGACAATAAATACAGACAGTTGAGTGACAGTAAATACAGACAGTTGAGTGACAGTAAATACAGACAGTTGAGTGAGAATAAATACAGACAGTTGAGTGAGAATAAATACAGACAGTTGAGTGACAGTAAATACAGACAGTTGAGTGAGAATAAATACAGACAGTTGAGTGACAGTAAATACAGACAGGTGAATGACAATAAATAAAGACAGTTGAGTGACAGTAAATACAGACAGTTGAGTGACAATAAATACAGACAGGTGAATGACAATAAATACAGACTGTTGAGTGAAAGTAAATACAGACAGTTGAGTGAGAATAAATACAGACAGGTGAATGACAATAAATACAGACAGGTGAATGACAATAAATACAGACAGGTGAGTGAGAGTAAATACAGACAGGTGAGTGACAGTAAATACAGACAGGTGAGTGAGAGTAAATACAGACAGTTGAGTGACAGTAAATACAGACAGGTGAGTGAGAGTAAATACAGACAGGTGAATGACAATAAGTACAGACAGGTTAGAGAGAGTAAATACAGACAGGTGAATGACAATAAATGAAGACAGTTGAGTGACAATAAATACCGACAGGTGAGTGAGAGTAAATACAGACAGTTGAGTGAGGGTAAATACAGACAGTTGAGTGAGGGTAAATAAAGACAGGTGAGTGACAGTAAATACAGACAGTTGAGTGAGAGTAAATACAGACAGGTGAGTGAGAGTAAATACAGACAGGTGAATGACAGTAAATACAGACAGTTGATTGAGAGTAAATACAGACATGTGAGTGACAGTAAATACAGACAGTTGAGTGAGGGTAAATACAGACAGTTGAGTGAGGGTAAATAAAGACAGGTGAGTGACAATAAATACAAACAGGTGAATGACAATAAATAAAGACAGGTGAGTGACAATAAATACAGACAGTTCAGTGAGAGGAAATACAGACAGGTGAATGACAATAAATACAGACAGGTGAGTGACAATAAATACAGACAGGTGAATGACAATAAATAAAGACAGGTGAGTGACAATAAATACAGACAGGTGAATGACAATAAATAAAGACAGGTGAGTGAGAGGAAATACAGACAGGTGAATGACTATAAATAAAGACAGGTGAGTGAGAGGAAATACAGACAGGTGAAAGACAATAAATACAGACAGGTGAATGAGAGGAAACACAGACAGGTGAGTGAGAGGAAATACAGACAGGTGAATGACAATAAATACAGACAGGTGAGTGACAATAAATACAGACAGGTGCGTGAGAGGAAATACAGACCGGTGAGTGAGAGGAAATACAGACAGGTGAGTGAGAGGAAATACAGACGGGTGAGTGAGAGGAAATACAGACGGGTGAATGACAATAAATACAGACATGTGAGTGAGAGGAAATACAGACAGGTGAATGACAATAAATACAGACAGGTGAGTGAGAGGAAATACAGACAGGTGAATGACAATAAATAAAGACAGGTGAGTGAGAGGAAATACAGACAGGTGAAAGACAATAAATACAGACAGGTGAATGACAATAAATACAGACAGGTGAGTTAGAGGAAATACAGACAGGTGAATGACTATAAATACAGACTGGTGAGTGAGAGGAAATACAGACAGGTGAATGACAATAAATACAGACAGGTGAATGACAATAAATAAAGACAGGTGAGTGATGGGAAATACAGACAGGTGAATGACAATAAATACAGACAGGTGAATGACAATAAATACAGACAGGTGAGTGAGAGGAAATACAGACAGGTGAATGACTATAAATTAGGAAAGGTGAGTGACAATAAATACAGTCAGATGAATGACAATAAATAAAGACAGGTGAGTGAGAGGAAATACAGACAGGTGAATGAATATAAATACAGACAGGTGAGTGAGAGGAAATACAGACAGGTGAATGACAATAAATACAGACAGGTGAATGAGAGGAAATACAGACAGGTGAGTGAGAGGAAATACAGACAGGTGAATGACAATTAATACAGACAGGTGAATGACAATAAATACAGACATGTGAGTGAGAGGAAATACAGACAGGTGAATGACAATAAATACAGACAGGTGAGTGAGAGGAAATACAGACAGGTGAATGACAATAAATAAAGACAGGTGAGTGAGAGGAAATACAGACAGGTGAAAGACAATAAATACAGACAGGTGAATGACAATAAATACAGACAGGTGAGTTAGAGGAAATACAGACAGGTGAATGACTATAAATACAGACTGGTGAGTGAGAGGAAATACAGACAGGTGAATGACAATAAATACAGACAGGTGAATGACAATAAATAAAGACAGGTGAGTGATGGGAAATACAGACAGGTGAATGACAATAAATACAGACAGGTGAATGACAATAAATACAGACAGGTGAGTGAGAGGAAATACAGACAGGTGAATGACTATAAATTAGGAAAGGTGAGTGACAATAAATACAGTCAGATGAATGACAATAAATAAAGACAGGTGAGTGAGAGGAAATACAGACAGGTGAATGAATATAAATACAGACAGGTGAGTGAGAGGAAATACAGACAGGTGAATGACAATAAATACAGACAGGTGAATGAGAGGAAATACAGACAGGTGAGTGAGAGGAAATACAGACAGGTGAATGACAATTAATACAGACAGGTGAATGACAATAAATACAGACATGTGAGTGAGAGGAAATACAGACAGGTGAATGACAATAAGTGCAGACAGGTGAGTGAGAGGAAATACAGACAGGTGAATGACAATAAATACAGACAGGTGAGTGAGAGGAAATACAGACAGGTGAATGACAATAAATACAGACAGGTGAATGACAATAAATACAGACAGGTGAGTGAGAGGAAATACAGATAGGTGAATGACAATAAATACAGACAGGTGAGTGAGAGTAAATACAGACAGGTGAGTGACAATAAATACAGACAGGTGAGTGAGAGTAAATACAGACAGGTGAGTGACAATAAATACAGACAGGTGTGTGAGAGTAAATACAGACAGGTGAAGAACAAAAAATACAGACAGATGTGTGAGAGTAAATACAGACAGGTGAATGACAATCAATACAGACAGGAGAGTGAGAGTAAATGCAGACATGTGAGTGACAATAAATACAGACAGGTGTGTGACAGTAAATACAGACAGGTGAGTGACAATCAATACAGACAGGTGTGTGAGAGTAAATACAGACAGGTGAATGACAATCAATACAGACAGGAGAGTGAGAGTAAATGCAGACATGTGAGTGACAATAAATACAGACAGGTGAATGACAATAAATACAGACAGTTGAGTGACAGCAAATACAGACAGTTGAGTGACAGTAAATACAGACAGTTGAGTGAGAATAAATACAGACAGTTGAGTGACAGTAAATACAGACAGTTGAGTGAGAATAAATACAGACAGGTGAATGACAATAAATACAGACAGTTGAGTGACAGTAAATACAGACAGTTGAGTGACAATAAATACAGACAGTTGAGTGACAGTAAATACAGACAGTTGAGTGACAGTAAATACAGACAGTTGAGTGAGAATAAATACAGACAGTTGAGTGAGAATAAATACAGACAGTTGAGTGACAGTAAATACAGACAGTTGAGTGAGAATAAATACAGACAGTTGAGTGACAGTAAATACAGACAGGTGAATGACAATAAATAAAGACAGTTGAGTGACAGTAAATACAGACAGTTGAGTGACAATAAATACAGACAGGTGAATGACAATAAATACAGACTGTTGAGTGAAAGTAAATACAGACAGTTGAGTGAGAATAAATACAGACAGGTGAATGACAATAAATACAGACAGGTGAATGACAATAAATACAGACAGGTGAGTGAGAGTAAATACAGACAGGTGAGTGACAGTAAATACAGACAGGTGAGTGAGAGTAAATACAGACAGTTGAGTGACAGTAAATACAGACAGGTGAGTGACAGTAAATACAGACAGGTGAATGACAATAAGTACAGACAGGTTAGAGAGAGTAAATACAGACAGGTGAATGACAATAAATGAAGACAGTTGAGTGACAATAAATACCGACAGGTGAGTGAGAGTAAATACAGACAGTTGAGTGAGGGTAAATACAGACAGTTGAGTGAGGGTAAATAAAGACAGGTGAGTGACAGTAAATACAGACAGTTGAGTGAGAGTAAATACAGACAGGTGAGTGAGAGTAAATACAGACAGGTGAATGACAGTAAATACAGACAGTTGATTGAGAGTAAATACAGACATGTGAGTGACAGTAAATACAGACAGTTGAGTGAGGGTAAATACAGACAGTTGAGTGAGGGTAAATAAAGACAGGTGAGTGACAATAAATACAAACAGGTGAATGACAATAAATAAAGACAGGTGAGTGACAATAAATACAGACAGTTCAGTGAGAGGAAATACAGACAGGTGAATGACAATAAATACAGACAGGTGAGTGACAATAAATACAGACAGGTGAATGACAATAAATAAAGACAGGTGAGTGACAATAAATACAGACAGGTGAATGACAATAAATAAAGACAGGTGAGTGAGAGGAAATACAGACAGGTGAATGACTATAAATAAAGACAGGTGAGTGAGAGGAAATACAGACAGGTGAAAGACAATAAATACAGACAGGTGAATGAGAGGAAACACAGAAAGGTGAGTGAGAGGAAATACAGACAGGTGAATGACAATAAATACAGACAGGTGAGTGACAATAAATACAGACAGGTGCGTGAGAGGAAATACAGACCGGTGAGTGAGAGGAAATACAGACAGGTGAGTGAGAGGAAATACAGACGGGTGAGTGAGAGGAAATACAGACGGGTGAATGACAATAAATACAGACATGTGAGTGAGAGGAAATACAGACAGTTGAATGACAATAAATACAGACAGGTGAGTGAGAGGAAATACAGACAGGTGAATGACAATAAATAAAGACAGGTGAGTGAGAGGAAATACAGACAGGTGAAAGACAATAAATACAGACAGGTGAATGACAATAAATACAGACAGGTGAGTTAGAGGAAATACAGACAGGTGAATGACTATAAATACAGACTGGTGAGTGAGAGGAAATACAGACAGGTGAATGACAATAAATACAGACAGGTGAATGACAATAAATAAAGACAGGTGAGTGATGGGAAATACAGACAGGTGAATGACAATAAATACAGACAGGTGAATGACAATAAATACAGACAGGTGAGTGAGAGGAAATACAGACAGGTGAATGACTATAAATTAGGAAAGGTGAGTGACAATAAATACAGTCAGATGAATGACAATAAATAAAGACAGGTGAGTGAGAGGAAATACAGACAGGTGAATGAATATAAATACAGACAGGTGAGTGAGAGGAAATACAGACAGGTGAATGACAATAAATACAGACAGGTGAATGAGAGGAAATACAGACAGGTGAGTGAGAGGAAATACAGACAGGTGAATGACAATTAATACAGACAGGTGAATGACAATAAATACAGACATGTGAGTGAGAGGAAATACAGACAGGTGAATGACAATAAATACAGACAGGTGAGTGAGAGGAAATACAGACAGGTGAATGACAATAAATAAAGACAGGTGAGTGAGAGGAAATACAGACAGGTGAAAGACAATAAATACAGACAGGTGAATGACAATAAATACAGACAGGTGAGTTAGAGGAAATACAGACAGGTGAATGACTATAAATACAGACTGGTGAGTGAGAGGAAATACAGACAGGTGAATGACAATAAATACAGACAGGTGAATGACAATAAATAAAGACAGGTGAGTGATGGGAAATACAGACAGGTGAATGACAATAAATACAGACAGGTGAATGACAATAAATACAGACAGGTGAGTGAGAGGAAATACAGACAGGTGAATGACTATAAATTAGGAAAGGTGAGTGACAATAAATACAGTCAGATGAATGACAATAAATAAAGACAGGTGAGTGAGAGGAAATACAGACAGGTGAATGAATATAAATACAGACAGGTGAGTGAGAGGAAATACAGACAGGTGAATGACAATAAATACAGACAGGTGAATGAGAGGAAATACAGACAGGTGAGTGAGAGGAAATACAGACAGGTGAATGACAATTAATACAGACAGGTGAATGACAATAAATACAGACATGTGAGTGAGAGGAAATACAGACAGGTGAATGACAATAAGTGCAGACAGGTGAGTGAGAGGAAATACAGACAGGTGAATGACAATAAATACAGACAGGTGAGTGAGAGGAAATACAGACAGGTGAATGACAATAAATACAGACAGGTGAATGACAATAAATACAGACAGGTGAGTGAGAGGAAATACAGATAGGTGAATGACAATAAATACAGACAGGTGAGTGAGAGTAAATACAGACAGGTGAGTGACAATAAATACAGACAGGTGAGTGAGAGTAAATACAGACAGGTGAGTGACAATAAATACAGACAGGTGTGTGAGAGTAAATACAGACAGGTGAAGAACAAAAAATACAGACAGATGTGTGAGAGTAAATACAGACAGGTGAATGACAATCAATACAGACAGGAGAGTGAGAGTAAATGCAGACATGTGAGTGACAATAAATACAGACAGGTGTGTGACAGTAAATACAGACAGGTGAGTGACAATGAATACAGACAGGTGTGTGAGAGTAAATACAGACAGGTGAATGACAATCAATACAGACAGGAGAGTGAGAGTAAATGCAGACATGTGAGTGACAATAAATACAGACAGGTGAATGACAATAAATACAGACAGTTGAGTGACAGCAAATACAGACAGTTGAGTGACAGTAAATACAGACAGGTGAGTGACAGTAAATACAGACAGTTGAGTGAGGGTAAATACAGACAGTTGAGTGAGGGTAAATAAAGACAGGTGAGTGACAGTAAATACAGACAGTTGAGTGAGAGTAAATACAGACAGGTGAGTGACAATAAATACAAACAGGTGAATGACAATAAATAACGACAGGTGAGTGACAATAAATACAGACAGTTCAGTGAGAGGAAATACAGACAGGTGAATGACAATAAATACAGACAGGTGAATGACAATAAATAAAGACAGGTGAGTGATGGGAAATACAGACAGGTGAATGACAATAAATACAGACATGTGAGTGAGAGGAAATACAGACAGGTGAATGACAATAAATACAGACAGGTGAGTGAGAGGAAATAAAGACAGGTGAATGACTATAAATTAGGAAAGGTGAGTGACAATAAATACAGACAGGTGAATGACAATAAATACAGAGAGGTGAGTGAGAGGAAATACAGACAGGTGAATGACTATAAATACAGACAGGTGAGTGAGAGGAAATACAGACAGGTGAATGACAATAAATACAGACAGGTGAATGAGAGGAAATACAGACAGGTGAGTGAGAGGAAATACAGACAGGTGAATGACAATAAATACAGACAGGTGAATGACAATAAATACAGACATGTGAGTGAGAGGAAATACAGACAGGTGAATGACAATAAATGCAGACAGGTGAGTGAGAGGAAATACAGACAGGTGAATGACAATAAATACAGACAGGTGAATGACAGTAAATACAGACAGGTGAGTGAGAGGAAATACAGATAGGTGAATGACAATAAATACAGACAGGTGAGTGAGAGTAAATACAGACAGGTGAGTGACAATAAATACAGACAGGTGAGTGAGAGTAAATACAGACAGGTGAGTGACAATAAATACAGACAGGTGTGTGAGAGTAAATACAGACAGTTCAGTGACAATAAATACAGACAGGAGAGTGAGAGTAAATGCAGACATGTGAGTGACAATAAATACAGACAGTTGAGTGACAGCAAATACAGACAGTTGTGTGACAGTAAATACAGACAGGTGAGTGACAATAAATACAGAGAGTTCAGTGACAATAAATACAGACAGGAAAGTGAGAGTCAATACAGAGAGGTGAATGAAAATAAATACAGACAGGTGAGTGACAATAGATACAGACAGGTGAGTGACAGTAAATAACGACAGGTGAGTGACAATAAATACAGACAGTTCAGTGAGAGGAAATACAGACAGGTGAATGACAATAAATACAGACAGGTGAATGACAATAAATAAAGACAGGTGAGTGATGGGAAATACAGACAGGTGAATGACAATAAATACAGACATGTGAGTGAGAGGAAATACAGACAGGTGAATGACAATAAATACAGACAGGTGAGTGTGAGGAAATAAAGACAGGTGAATGACTATAAATTAGGAAAGGTGAGTGACAATAAATACAGACAGGTGAATGACAATAAATACAGAGAGGTGAGTGAGAGGAAATACAGACAGGTGAATGACTATAAATACAGACAGGTGAGTGAGAGGAAATACAGACAGGTGAATGACAATAAATACAGACAGGTGAATGAGAGGAAATACAGACAGGTGAGTGAGAGGAAATACAGACAGGTGAATGACAATAAATACAGACAGGTGAATGACAATAAATACAGACATGTGAGTGAGAGGAAATACAGACAGGTGAATGACAATAAATGCAGACAGGTGAGTGAGAGGAAATACAGACAGGTGAATGACAATAAATACAGACAGGTGAATGACAGTAAATACAGACAGGTGAGTGAGAGGAAATACAGATAGGTGAATGACAATAAATACAGACAGGTGAGTGAGAGTAAATACAGACAGGTGAGTGACAATAAATACAGACAGGTGAGTGAGAGTAAATACAGACAGGTGAGTGACAATAAATACAGACAGGTGTGTGAGAGTAAATACAGACAGTTCAGTGACAATAAATACAGACAGGAGAGTGAGAGTAAATGCAGACATGTGAGTGACAATAAATACAGACAGTTGAGTGACAGCAAATACAGACAGTTGAGTGACAGTAAATACAGACAGGTGAGTGACAATAAATACAGAGAGTTCAGTGACAATAAATACAGACAGGAAAGTGAGAGTCAATACAGAGAGGTGAATGAAAATAAATACAGACGGGTGAGTGACAATAGATACAGACAGGTGAGTGACAGTAAATACAGGCAGGTGAGTGACAGTAAATCCAGACAGGTGAATGACAATAAATACAGACAGGTGAGTGACAATAAATACAGACAGGTGAATGACAATAAATACAGAAAGGTGAGTGACAATAAATACAGACAGGTGAATGACAATAAATACAGACAGGTGAGTGACAGTAAATACAGACAGGTGAATGACTATAAATTAGGAAAGGTGAGTGACAATAAATACAGACAGGTGAGTGAGAGGAAATACAGACAGGTGAATGACAATAAATACAGACAAGTGAGTGTGAGGAAATACAGACAGGTGAATGACTATAAATACAGACAGGTGAGTGAGAGGAAATACAGACAGGTGAATGACAATAAATACAGACAGGTGAATGAGAGGAAATACAGACAGGTGAGTGAGATGAAATACAGACAGGTGAATGACAATAAATACAGACATGTGAGTGAGAGGAAATACAGACAGGTGAATGACAATAAATGCAGACAGGTGAGTGAGAGGAAATACAGACAGGTGAATGACAATAAATACAGACAGGTGAGTGAGAGGAAATACAGACAGGTGAATGACAATAAATACAGACAGGTGAATGACAATAAATACAGACAGGTGAGTGAGAGGAAATACAGATAGGTGAATGACAATAAATACAGACAGGTGAGTGAGAGTAAATACAGACAGGTGAGTGACAATAAATACAGACAGGTGAGTGAGAGTAAATACAGACAGGTGAGTGACAATAAATACAGACAGGTGTGTGAGAGTAAATACAGACAGGTGAATGACAAAAAATACAGACAGGTGTGTGAGAGTAAATACAGACAGGTGAATGACAATCAATACAGACAGGAGAGTGAGAGTAAATGCAGACATGTGAGTGACAATAAATACAGACAGGTGTGACAGTCAATGCAGAAAGGTGAGTGACAATAAATACAGACAGGTGAGTGACAATAAATACAGACAGGTGAATGACAATCAATACAGACAGGAGAGTGAGAGTAAATGCAGACATGTGAGTGACAATAAATACAGACAGGTGAATGACAATAAATACAGACAGTTGAGTGACAGCAAATACAGACATTTGAGTGACAGTAAATACAGACAGGCGAGTGACAATAAATACAGACAGTTCAGTGACAATAAATACAGACAGGAGAGTGAGAGTCAATACAGAGAGGTGAATGAAAATAAATACAGACAGGTGAGTGACAATAAATACAGACAGGTGAGTGAGAGGAAATACAGATAGGTGAATGACAATAAATACAGACAGGTGAGTGAGAGTAAATACAGACAGGTGAGTGACAATAAATACAGACAGGTGAGTGAGAGTAAATACAGACAGGTGAGTGACAATAAATACAGACAGGTGTGTGAGAGTAAATACAGACAGGTGAATGACAAAAAATACAGACATGTGTGTGAGAGTAAATACAGACAGGTGAATGACAATCAATACAGACAGGAGAGTGAGAGTAAATGCAGACATGTGAGTGACAATAAATACAGACAGGTGTGACAGTCAATGCAGACAGGTGAGTGACAATAAATACAGACAGGTGAGTGACAATAAATACAGACAGGTGAATGACAATCAATACAGACAGGAGAGTGAGAGTAAATGCAGACATGTGAGTGACAATAAATACAGACAGGTGAATGACAATAAATACAGACAGTTGAGTGACAGCAAATACAGACATTTGAGTGACAGTAAATACAGACAGGCGAGTGACAATAAATACAGACAGTTCAGTGACAATAAATACAGACAGGAGAGTGAGAGTCAATACAGAGAGGTGAATGAAAATAAATACAGACAGGTGAGTGACAATAGATACAGACAGGTGAGTGACAGTAAATACAGGCAGGTGAGTGACAGTAAATCCAGACAGGTGAATGACAATAAATACAGACAGGTGAGTGACAATAAAAACAGACAGGTGAATGACAATAAATACAGAAAGGTGAGTGACAATAAATACAGACAGGTGAATGACAATAAATACAGACAGGTGAGTGACAGTAAATACAGACAGGTGAGTGACAATAAATACAGACAGGTGAGTGACAATAAATACAGACAGGTGAGTGACAGTAAATAAAGACAGGTGAGTGACAATAAATACAGACAGTTGAGTGACAATAAATACAGACAGTTGAGTGACATTAAATACAGACAGTTGAGTGAGAATAAATACAGACAGTTGAGTGACAGTAAATACAGACAGTTGAGTGAGAATAAATACAGACAGTTGAGTGACAGTAAATAGAGACAGGTGAATGACAATAAATACAGACAGTTGAGTGACAGTAAATACAGACAGTTGAGTGACAATAAATAGAGACAGGTGAATGACAATAAATACAGACAGTTGAGTGAAAGTAAATACAGACAGTTGAGTGAGAATAAATACAGACAGGTGAGTGACAATAAATACAAACAGGTGAATGACAATAAATACAGACAGGTGAGTGATAGTAAATACAGAGAGGTGAGTGATAGTAAATACAGACAGGTGAGTGAGAGTAAATACAGACAGTTGAGTGACAGTAAATACAGACAGTTGAGTGACAGTAAATACCGACAGGTGAATGACAATAAATACAGACAGTTGAGTGACAGTAAATACAGACAGTTGAGTGAGAATAAATACAGACAGGTGAGTGACAATAAATACAAACAGGTGAATGACAATAAATACAGACAGTTGAGTGACAGTAAATACAGACAGGTGAATGACAATAAATACAGACAGTTGAGTGACAATATATACAGACAGTTGAGTGACAATAAATACAAACAGGTGAATGACAATAAATACAGACAGTTGAGTGACAGTAAATACAGACAGTTGAGTGACAATAAATAGAAACAGGTGAATGACAATAAATACAGACAGTTGAGTGACAGTAAATACAGACAGTTGAGTGACAATAAATACAGACAGTTGAGTGAGAATAAATACAGACAGGTGAGTGACAATAAATACAAACAGGTGAATGACAATAAATACAGGCAGTTGAGTGACAGTAAATACAGACAGTTGAGTGACAATAAATACAGACAGGTGAATGACAATAAATACAGACAGTTGAGTGACAGTAAATACAGACAATTGAGTGACAATAAATACAGACAGGTGAATGACAATAAATACAGACAGTTGAGTGACAATAAATACAGACAGTTGAGTGACAGTAAATACAGACAGTTGAGTGAGAATAAATACAGACAGGTGAGTGACAATAAATACAGACAGGTGAATGACAATAAATACAGACAGTTGAGTGAGAGTAAATACAGACACTTGAGTGAGAATAAATATAGACAGTTGAGTGACAATAAATGCAGACAGGTGAGTGACAGTAAATACAGACAGTTGAGTGAGAATAAATACAGACAGGTGAGTGACAATAAATACAAACAGGTGAATGACAATAAATACAGACAGTTGAGTGAGAATAAATACAGACAGTTGAGAGACAATAAATACAGACAGTTGAGTGACAGTAAATACAGACAGTTGAGTGAGAATAAATACAGACAGTTGAGTGACAGTAAATACAGACAGTTGAGTGAGAATAAATACAGACAGGTGAATGACAATAAATACAGACAGTTGAGTGACAGTAAATACAGACAGTTGAGTGACAATAAATACAGACAGTTGAGTGACAGTAAATACAGACAGTTGAGTGACAGTAAATACAGACAGTTGAGTGAGAATAAATACAGACAGTTGAGTGAGAATAAATACAGACAGTTGAGTGACAGCAAATACAGACATTTGAGTGACAGTAAATACAGACAGGCGAGTGACAATAAATACAGACAGTTCAGTGACAATAAATACAGACAGGAGAGTGAGAGTCAATACAGAGAGGTGAATGAAAATAAATACAGACAGGTGAGTGACAATAGATACAGACAGGTGAGTGACAGTAAATACAGGCAGGTGAGTGACAGTAAATCCAGACAGGTGAATGACAATAAATACAGACAGGTGAGTGACAATAAAAACAGACAGGTGAATGACAATAAATACAGAAAGGTGAGTGACAATAAATACAGACAGGTGAATGACAATAAATACAGACAGGTGAGTGACAGTAAATACAGACAGGTGAGTGACAATAAATACAGACAGGTGAGTGACAATAAATACAGACAGGTGAGTGACAGTAAATAAAGACAGGTGAGTGACAATAAATACAGACAGGTGAGTGAGAGGAAATACAGATAGGTGAATGACAATAAATACAGACAGGTGAGTGAGAGTAAATACAGACAGGTGAGTGACAATAAATACAGACAGGTGAGTGAGAGTAAATACAGACAGGTGAGTGACAATAAATACAGACAGGTGTGTGAGAGTAAATACAGACAGGTGAATGACAAAAAATACAGACATGTGTGTGAGAGTAAATACAGACAGGTGAATGACAATCAATACAGACAGGAGAGTGAGAGTAAATGCAGACATGTGAGTGACAATAAATACAGACAGGTGTGACAGTCAATGCAGACAGGTGAGTGACAATAAATACAGACAGGTGAGTGACAATAAATACAGACAGGTGAATGACAATCAATACAGACAGGAGAGTGAGAGTAAATGCAGACATGTGAGTGACAATAAATACAGACAGGTGAATGACAATAAATACAGACAGTTGAGTGACAGCAAATACAGACATTTGAGTGACAGTAAATACAGACAGGCGAGTGACAATAAATACAGACAGTTCAGTGACAATAAATACAGACAGGAGAGTGAGAGTCAATACAGAGAGGTGAATGAAAATAAATACAGACAGGTGAGTGACAATAGATACAGACAGGTGAGTGACAGTAAATACAGGCAGGTGAGTGACAGTAAATCCAGACAGGTGAATGACAATAAATACAGACAGGTGAGTGACAATAAAAACAGACAGGTGAATGACAATAAATACAGAAAGGTGAGTGACAATAAATACAGACAGGTGAATGACAATAAATACAGACAGGTGAGTGACAGTAAATACAGACAGGTGAGTGACAATAAATACAGACAGGTGAGTGACAATAAATACAGACAGGTGAGTGACAGTAAATAAAGACAGGTGAGTGACAATAAATACAGACAGTTGAGTGACAATAAATACAGACAGTTGAGTGACATTAAATACAGACAGTTGAGTGAGAATAAATACAGACAGTTGAGTGACAGTAAATACAGACAGTTGAGTGAGAATAAATACAGACAGTTGAGTGACAGTAAATAGAGACAGGTGAATGACAATAAATACAGACAGTTGAGTGACAATAAATACAGACAGTTGAGTGACATTAAATACAGACAGTTGAGTGAGAATAAATACAGACAGTTGAGTGACAGTAAATACAGACAGTTGAGTGAGAATAAATACAGACAGTTGAGTGACAGTAAATAGAGACAGGTGAATGACAATAAATACAGACAGTTGAGTGACAATAAATACAGACAGTTGAGTGACATTAAATACAGACAGTTGAGTGAGAATAAATACAGACAGTTGAGTGACAGTAAATACAGACAGTTGAGTGAGAATAAATACAGACAGTTGAGTGACAGTAAATAGAGACAGGTGAATGACAATAAATACAGACAGTTGAGTGAGAATAAATACAGACAGTTGAGTGACAATAAATAGAGACAGGTGAATGACAATAAATACAGACAGTTGAGTGAAAGTAAATACAGACAGTTGAGTGAGAATAAATACAGACAGGTGAGTGACAATAAATACAAACAGGTGAATGACAATAAATACAGACAGGTGAGTGATAGTAAATACAGAGAGGTGAGTGATAGTAAATACAGACAGGTGAGTGAGAGTAAATACAGACAGTTGAGTGACAGTAAATACAGACAGTTGAGTGACAGTAAATACCGACAGGTGAATGACAATAAATACAGACAGTTGAGTGACAGTAAATACAGACAGTTGAGTGAGAATAAATACAGACAGGTGAGTGACAATAAATACAAACAGGTGAATGACAATAAATACAGACAGTTGAGTGACAGTAAATACAGACAGGTGAATGACAATAAATACAGACAGTTGAGTGACAATATATACAGACAGTTGAGTGACAATAAATACAAACAGGTGAATGACAATAAATACAGACAGTTGAGTGACAGTAAATACAGACAGTTGAGTGACAATAAATAGAAACAGGTGAATGACAATAAATACAGACAGTTGAGTGACAGTAAATACAGACAGTTGAGTGACAATAAATACAGACAGTTGAGTGAGAATAAATACAGACAGGTGAGTGACAATAAATACAAACAGGTGAATGACAATAAATACAGGCAGTTGAGTGACAGTAAATACAGACAGTTGAGTGACAATAAATACAGACAGGTGAATGACAATAAATACAGACAGTTGAGTGACAGTAAATACAGACAATTGAGTGACAATAAATACAGACAGGTGAATGACAATAAATACAGACAGTTGAGTGACAATAAATACAGACAGTTGAGTGACAGTAAATACAGACAGTTGAGTGAGAATAAATACAGACAGGTGAGTGACAATAAATACAGACAGGTGAATGACAATAAATACAGACAGTTGAGTGAGAGTAAATACAGACACTTGAGTGAGAATAAATATAGACAGTTGAGTGACAATAAATGCAGACAGGTGAGTGACAGTAAATACAGACAGTTGAGTGAGAATAAATACAGACAGGTGAGTGACAATAAATACAAACAGGTGAATGACAATAAATACAGACAGTTGAGTGAGAATAAATACAGACAGTTGAGAGACAATAAATACAGACAGTTGAGTGACAGTAAATACAGACAGTTGAGTGAGAATAAATACAGACAGTTGAGTGACAGTAAATACAGACAGTTGAGTGAGAATAAATACAGACAGGTGAATGACAATAAATACAGACAGTTGAGTGACAGTAAATACAGACAGTTGAGTGACAATAAATACAGACAGTTGAGTGACAGTAAATACAGACAGTTGAGTGACAGTAAATACAGACAGTTGAGTGAGAATAAATACAGACAGTTGAGTGAGAATAAATACAGACAGTTGAGTGACAGCAAATACAGACATTTGAGTGACAGTAAATACAGACAGGCGAGTGACAATAAATACAGACAGTTCAGTGACAATAAATACAGACAGGAGAGTGAGAGTCAATACAGAGAGGTGAATGAAAATAAATACAGACAGGTGAGTGACAATAGATACAGACAGGTGAGTGACAGTAAATACAGGCAGGTGAGTGACAGTAAATCCAGACAGGTGAATGACAATAAATACAGACAGGTGAGTGACAATAAAAACAGACAGGTGAATGACAATAAATACAGAAAGGTGAGTGACAATAAATACAGACAGGTGAATGACAATAAATACAGACAGGTGAGTGACAGTAAATACAGACAGGTGAGTGACAATAAATACAGACAGGTGAGTGACAATAAATACAGACAGGTGAGTGACAGTAAATAAAGACAGGTGAGTGACAATAAATACAGACAGTTGAGTGACAATAAATACAGACAGTTGAGTGACATTAAATACAGACAGTTGAGTGAGAATAAATACAGACAGTTGAGTGACAGTAAATACAGACAGTTGAGTGAGAATAAATACAGACAGTTGAGTGACAGTAAATAGAGACAGGTGAATGACAATAAATACAGACAGTTGAGTGACAGTAAATAAAGACAGTTGAGTGACAATAAATAGAGACAGGTGAATGACAATAAATACAGACAGTTGAGTGAAAGTAAATACAGACAGTTGAGTGAGAATAAATACAGACAGGTGAGTGACAATAAATACAAACAGGTGAATGACAATAAATACAGACAGGTGAGTGATAGTAAATACAGAGAGGTGAGTGATAGTAAATACAGACAGGTGAGTGAGAGTAAATACAGACAGTTGAGTGACAGTAAATACAGACAGTTGAGTGACAGTAAATACCGACAGGTGAATGACAATAAATACAGACAGTTGAGTGACAGTAAATACAGACAGTTGAGTGAGAATAAATACAGACAGGTGAGTGACAATAAATACAAACAGGTGAATGACAATAAATACAGACAGTTGAGTGACAGTAAATACAGACAGGTGAATGACAATAAATACAGACAGTTGAGTGACAATATATACAGACAGTTGAGTGACAATAAATACAAACAGGTGAATGACAATAAATACAGACAGTTGAGTGACAGTAAATACAGACAGTTGAGTGACAATAAATAGAAACAGGTGAATGACAATAAATACAGACAGTTGAGTGACAGTAAATACAGACAGTTGAGTGACAATAAATACAGACAGTTGAGTGAGAATAAATACAGACAGGTGAGTGACAATAAATACAAACAGGTGAATGACAATAAATACAGGCAGTTGAGTGACATTAAATACAGACAGTTGAGTGACAATAAATACAGACAGGTGAATGACAATAAATACAGACAGTTGAGTGACAGTAAATACAGACAGTTGAGTGACAATAAATACAGACAGGTGAATGACAATAAATACAGACAGTTGAGTGACAGTAAATACAGACAGTTGAGTGAGAGTAAATACAGACAGTTGAGTGACAATAAATACAGACAGTTGAGTGACAGTAAATACAGACAGTTGAGTGAGAATAAATACAGACAGGTGAGTGACAATAAATACAGACAGGTGAATGACAATAAATACAGACAGTTGGGTGACAGTAAATACAGACACTTGAGTGAGAATAAATATAGACAGTTGAGTGACAATAAATGCAGACAGGTGAGTGACAGTAAATACAGACAGTTGAGTGAGAATAAATACAGACAGGTGAGTGACAATAAATACAAACAGGTGAATGACAATAAATACAGACAGTTGAGTGAGAATAAATACAGACAGTTGAGAGACAATAAATACAGACAGTTGAGTGACAGTAAATACAGACAGTTGAGTGAGAATAAATACAGACAGTTGAGTGACAGTAAATACAGACAGTTGAGTGAGAATAAATACAGACAGGTGAATGACAATAAATACAGACAGTTGAGTGACAGTAAATACAGACAGTTGAGTGACAATAAATACAGACAGTTGAGTGACAGTAAATACAGACAGTTGAGTGACAGTAAATACAGACAGTTGAGTGAGAATAAATACAGACAGTTGAGTGAGAATAAATACAGACAGTTGAGTGACAGTAAATACAGACAGTTGAGTGAGAATAAATACAGACAGTTGAGTGACAGTAAATACAGACAGGTGAATGACAATAAATAAAGACAGTTGAGTGACAGTAAATACAGACAGTTGAGTGACAATAAATACAGACAGGTGAATGACAATAAATACAGACTGTTGAGTGAAAGTAAATACAGACAGTTGAGTGAGAATAAATACAGACAGGTGAATGACAATAAATACAGACAGGTGAATGACAATAAATACAGACAGGTGAGTGAGAGTAAATACAGACAGGTGAGTGACAGTAAATACAGACAGGTGAGTGAGAGTAAATACAGACAGTTGAGTGACAGTAAATACAGACAGGTGAGTGAGAGTAAATACAGACAGGTGAATGACAATAAGTACAGACAGGTTAGAGAGAGTAAATACAGACAGGTGAATGACAATAAATGAAGACAGTTGAGTGACAATAAATACCGACAGGTGAGTGAGAGTAAATACAGACAGTTGAGTGAGGGTAAATACAGACAGTTGAGTGAGGGTAAATAAAGACAGGTGAGTGACAGTAAATACAGACAGTTGAGTGAGAGTAAATACAGACAGGTGAGTGAGAGTAAATACAGACAGGTGAATGACAGTAAATACAAACAGGTGAATGACAATAAATACAGACAGGTGAGTGACAGTAAATACAGACAGTTGATTGAGAGTAAATACAGACATGTGAGTGACAGTAAATACAGACAGTTGAGTGAGGGTAAATACAGACAGTTGAGTGAGGGTAAATAAAGACAGGTGAGTGACAATAAATACAAACAGGTGAATGACAATAAATAAAGACAGGTGAGTGACAATAAATACAGACAGTTCAGTGAGAGGAAATACAGACAGGTGAATGACAATAAATACAGACAGGTGAGTGACAATAAATACAGACAGGTGAATGACAATAAATAAAGACAGGTGAGTGACAATAAATACAGACAGGTGAATGACAATAAATAAAGACAGGTGAGTGAGAGGAAATACAGACAGGTGAATGACTATAAATAAAGACAGGTGAGTGAGAGGAAATACAGACAGGTGAAAGACAATAAATACAGACAGGTGAATGAGAGGAAACACAGACAGGTGAGTAAGAGGAAATACAGACAGGTGAATGACAATAAATACAGACAGGTGAGTGACAATAAATACAGACAGGTGCGTGAGAGGAAATACAGACCGGTGAGTGAGAGGAAATACAGACAGGTGAGTGAGAGGAAATACAGACGGGTGAGTGAGAGGAAATACAGACGGGTGAATGACAATAAATACAGACATGTGAGTGAGAGGAAATACAGACAGGTGAATGACAATAAATACAGACAGGTGAGTGAGAGGAAATACAGACAGGTGAATGACAATAAATAAAGACAGGTGAGTGAGAGGAAATACAGACAGGTGAAAGACAATAAATACAGACAGGTGAATGACAATAAATACAGACAGGTGAGTTAGAGGAAATACAGACAGGTGAATGACTATAAATACAGACTGGTGAGTGAGAGGAAATACAGACAGGTGAATGACAATAAATACAGACAGGTGAATGACAATAAATAAAGACAGGTGAGTGATGGGAAATACAGACAGGTGAATGACAATAAATACAGACAGGTGAATGACAATAAATACAGACAGGTGAATGACAATAAATACAGACAGGTGAGTGAGAGGAAATACAGACAGGTGAATGACCATAAATTAGGAAAGGTGAGTGACAATAAATACAGTCAGATGAATGACAATAAATAAAGACAGGTGAGTGAGAGGAAATACAGACAGGTGAATGAATATAAATACAGACAGGTGAGTGAGAGGAAATACAGACAGGTGAATGACAATAAATACAGACAGGTGAATGAGAGGAAATACAGACAGGTGAGTGAGAGGAAATACAGACAGGTGAATGACAATTAATACAGACAGGTGAATGACAATAAATACAGACATGTGAGTGAGAGGAAATACAGACAGGTGAATGACAATAAATACAGACAGGTGAGTGAGAGGAAATACAGACAGGTGAATGACAATAAATAAAGACAGGTGAGTGAGAGGAAATACAGACAGGTGAAAGACAATAAATACAGACAGGTGAATGACAATAAATACAGACAGGTGAGTTAGAGGAAATACAGACAGGTGAATGACTATAAATACAGACTGGTGAGTGAGAGGAAATACAGACAGGTGAATGACAATAAATACAGACAGGTGAATGACAATAAATAAAGACAGGTGAGTGATGGGAAATACAGACAGGTGAATGACAATAAATACAGACAGGTGAATGACAATAAATACAGACAGGTGAGTGAGAGGAAATACAGACAGGTGAATGACTATAAATTAGGAAAGGTGAGTGACAATAAATACAGTCAGATGAATGACAATAAATAAAGACAGGTGAGTGAGAGGAAATACAGACAGGTGAATGAATATAAATACAGACAGGTGAGTGAGAGGAAATACAGACAGGTGAATGACAATAAATACAGACAGGTGAATGAGAGGAAATACAGACAGGTGAGTGAGAGGAAATACAGACAGGTGAATGACAATTAATACAGACAGGTGAATGACAATAAATACAGACATGTGAGTGAGAGGAAATACAGACAGGTGAATGACAATAAGTGCAGACAGGTGAGTGAGAGGAAATACAGACAGGTGAATGACAATAAATACAGACAGGTGAGTGAGAGGAAATACAGACAGGTGAATGACAATAAATACAGACAGGTGAATGACAATAAATACAGACAGGTGAGTGAGAGGAAATACAGATAGGTGAATGACAATAAATACAGACAGGTGAGTGAGAGTAAATACAGACAGGTGAGTGACAATAAATACAGACAGGTGAGTGAGAGTAAATACAGACAGGTGAGTGACAATAAATACAGACAGGTGTGTGAGAGTAAATACAGACAGGTGAAGAACAAAAAATACAGACAGATGTGTGAGAGTAAATACAGACAGGTGAATGACAATCAATACAGACAGGAGAGTGAGAGTAAATGCAGACATGTGAGTGACAATAAATACAGACAGGTGTGTGACAGTAAATACAGACAGGTGAGTGACAATCAATACAGACAGGTGTGTGAGAGTAAATACAGACAGGTGAATGACAATCAATACAGACAGGAGAGTGAGAGTAAATGCAGACATGTGAGTGACAATAAATACAGACAGGTGAATGACAATAAATACAGACAGTTGAGTGACAGCAAATACAGACAGTTGAGTGACAGTAAATACAGACAGGTGAGTGACTGTAAATACAGACAGTTGAGTGAGGGTAAATACAGACAGTTGAGTGAGGGTAAATAAAGACAGGTGAGTGACAGTAAATACAGACAGTTGAGTGAGAGTTAATACAGACAGGTGAGTGACAATAAATACAAACAGGTGAATGACAATAAATAAATACAGGTGAGTGATGGGAAATACAGACAGGTGAATGACAATAAATACAGACAGGAGAATGACAATAAATAAAGACAGGTGAGTGAGAGGAAATACAGACAGGTGAATGACAATAAATACAGACAGGTGAGTGAGAGGAAATACAGACAGGTGAATGACTATAAATTAGGAAAGGTGAGTGACAATAAATACAGACAGGTGAATGACAATAAATACAGAGAGGTGAGTGAGAGGAAATACAGACAGGTGAATGACTATAAATACAGACAGGTGAGTGAGAGGAAATACAGACAGGTGAATGACAATAAATACAGACATGTGAGTGAGAGGAAATACAGACAGGTGAATGACAATAAATGCAGACAGGTGAGTGAGAGGAAATACAGACAGGTGAATGACAATAAATACAGACAGGTGAGTGACAGGAAATACAGACAGGTGAATGACAATAAATACAGACAGGTGAATGACAATAAATACAGACAGGTGAGTGAGAGGAAATACAGATAGGTGAATGACAATAAATACAGACAGGTGAGTGAGAGTAAATACAGACAGGTGAGTGACAATAAATACAGACAGGTGAGTGAGAGTAAATACAGACAGGTGAGTGACAATAAATACAGACAGGTGTGTGAGAGTAAATACAGACAGGTGAAGAACAAAAAATACAGACAGATGTGTGAGAGTAAATACAGACAGGTGAATGACAATCAATACAGACAGGAGAGTGAGAGTAAATACAGACATGTGAGTGACAATAAATACAGACAGGTGTGTGACAGTAAATACAGACAGGTGAGTGACAATGAATACAGACAGGTGTGTGAGAGTAAATACAGACAGGTGAATGACAATCAATACAGACAGGAGAGTGAGAGTAAATGCAGACATGTGAGTGACAATAAATACAGACAGGTGAATGACAATAAATACAGACAGTTGAGTGACAGCAAATACAGACAGTTGAGTGACAGTAAATACAGACAGGTGAGTGACAGTAAATACAGACAGTTGAGTGAGGGTAAATACAGACAGTTGAGTGAGGGTAAATAAAGACAGGTGAGTGACAGTAAATACAGACAGTTGAGTGAGAGTAAATACAGACAGGTGAGTGACAATAAATACAAACAGGTGAATGACAATAAATAACGACAGGTGAGTGACAATAAATACAGACAGTTCAGTGAGAGGAAATACAGACAGGTGAATGACAATAAATACAGACAGGTGAATGACAATAAATAAAGACAGGTGAGTGATGGGAAATACAGACAGGTGAATGACAATAAATACAGACATGTGAGTGAGAGGAAATACAGACAGGTGAATGACAATAAATACAGACAGGTGAGTGAGAGGAAATAAAGACAGGTGAATGACTATAAATTAGGAAAGGTGAGTGACAATAAATACAGACAGGTGAATGACAATAAATACAGAGAGCTGAGTGAGAGGAAATACAGACAGGTGAATGAATATAAATACAGACAGGTGAGTGAGAGGAAATACAGACAGGTGAATGACAATAAATACAGACAGGTGATTGAGAGGAAATACAGACAGGTGAGTGAGAGGAAATACAGACAGGTGAATGACAATAAATACAGACAGGTGAATGACAATAAATACAGACATGTGAGTGAGAGGAAATACAGACAGGTGAATGACAATAAATACAGACAGGTGAATGACAGTAAATACAGACAGGTGAGTGAGAGGAAATACAGATAGGTGAATGACAATAAATACAGACAGGTGAGTGAGAGTAAATACAGACAGGTGAGTGACAATAAATACAGACAGGTGAGTGAGAGTAAATACAGACAGGTGAGTGACAATAAATACAGACAGGTGTGTGAGAGTAAATACAGACAGTTCAGTGACAATAAATACAGACAGGAGAGTGAGAGTAAATGCAGACATGTGAGTGACAATAAATACAGACAGGTGAATGACAATAAATACAGACAGTTGAGTGACAGCAAATACAGACAGTTGAGTGACAGTAAATACAGACAGGTGAGTGACAATAAATACAGAGAGTTCAGTGACAATAAATACAGACAGGAAAGTGAGAGTCAATACAGAGAGGTGAATGAAAATAAATACAGACAGGTGAGTGACAATAGATACAGACAGGTGAGTGACAGTAAATACAGGCAGGTGAGTGACAGTAAATCCAGACAGGTGAATGACAATAAATACAGACAGGTGAGTGACAATAAATACAGACAGGTGAATGACAATAAATACAGAAAGGTGAGTGACAATAAATACAGACAGGTGAATGACAATAAATACAGACAGGTGAGTGACAGTAAATACAGACAGGTGAATGACTATAAATTAGGAAAGGTGAGTGACAATAAATACAGACAGGTGAGTGAGAGGAAATACAGACAGGTGAATGACAATAAATACAGACAAGTGAGTGTGAGGAAATACAGACAGGTGAATGACTATAAATACAGACAGGTGAGTGAGAGGAAATACAGACAGGTGAATGACAATAAATACAGACAGGTGAATGAGAGGAAATACAGACAGGTGAGTGAGATGAAATACAGACAGGTGAATGACAATAAATACAGACATGTGAGTGAGAGGAAATACAGACAGGTGAATGACAATAAATGCAGACAGGTGAGTGAGAGGAAATACAGACAGGTGAATGACAATAAATACAGACAGGTGAGTGAGAGGAAATACAGACAGGTGAATGACAATAAATACAGACAGGTGAATGACAATAAATACAGACAGGTGAGTGAGAGGAATTACAAATAGGTGAATGACAATAAATACAGACAGGTGAGTGAGAGTAAATACAGACAGGTGAGTGACAATAAATACAGACAGGTGAGTGAGAGTAAATACAGACAGGTGAGTGACAATAAATACAGACAGGTGTGTGAGAGTAAATACAGACAGGTGAATGACAAAAAATACAGACAGGTGTGTGAGAGTAAATACAGACAGGTGAATGACAATCAATACAGACAGGAGAGTGAGAGTAAATGCAGACATGTGAGTGACAATAAATACAGACAGGTGTGACAGTCAATGCAGACAGGTGAGTGACAATAAATACAGACAGGTGAGTGACAATAAATACAGACAGGTGAATGACAATCAATACAGACAGGAGAGTGAGAGTAAATGCAGACATGTGAGTGACAATAAATACAGACAGGTGAATGACAATAAATACAGACAGTTGAGTGACAGCAAATACAGACATTTGAGTGACAGTAAATACAGACAGGCGAGTGACAATAAATACAGACAGTTCAGTGACAATAAATACAGACAGGAGAGTGAGAGTCAATACAGAGAGGTGAATGAAAATAAATACAGACAGGTGAGTGACAATAAATACAGACAGGTGAGTGAGAGGAAATACAGATAGGTGAATGACAATAAATACAGACAGGTGAGTGAGAGTAAATACAGACAGGTGAGTGACAATAAATACAGACAGGTGAGTGAGAGTAAATACAGACAGGTGAGTGACAATAAATACAGACAGGTGTGTGAGAGTAAATACAGACAGGTGAATGACAAAAAATACAGACATGTGTGTGAGAGTAAATACAGACAGGTGAATGACAATCAATACAGACAGGAGAGTGAGAGTAAATGCAGACATGTGAGTGACAATAAATACAGACAGGTGTGACAGTCAATGCAGACAGGTGAGTGACAATAAATACAGACAGGTGAGTGACAATAAATACAGACAGGTGAATGACAATCAATACAGACAGGAGAGTGAGAGTAAATGCAGACATGTGAGTGACAATAAATACAGACAGGTGAATGACAATAAATACAGACAGTTGAGTGACAGCAAATACAGACATTTGAGTGACAGTAAATACAGACAGGCGAGTGACAATAAATACAGACAGTTCAGTGACAATAAATACAGACAGGAGAGTGAGAGTCAATACAGAGAGGTGAATGAAAATAAATACAGACAGGTGAGTGACAATAGATACAGACAGGTGAGTGACAGTAAATACAGGCAGGTGAGTGACAGTAAATCCAGACAGGTGAATGACAATAAATACAGACAGGTGAGTGACAATAAAAACAGACAGGTGAATGACAATAAATACAGAAAGGTGAGTGACAATAAATACAGACAGGTGAATGACAATAAATACAGACAGGTGAGTGACAGTAAATACAGACAGGTGAGTGACAATAAATACAGACAGGTGAGTGACAATAAATACAGACAGGTGAGTGACAGTAAATAAAGACAGGTGAGTGAGAGTAAATACAGACAGGAGAGTGAGAGTAAATGCAGACAGGTGAATGATAATAAATACAGACAGGTGAGTGACAGTAAATACAGACAAGTGAATGACAATAAATGCAGACAGGTGAGTGAGAGTAAATACAGAAAGGTGAGCGAGAGTAAATAAAGACAGGTGAATGGCAATAAATACAGACAGGTGAGTGAGAGTAAATACAGACAGGTGAATGACAATAAATACAGACAGGTGAGTGAGGGTAAATACAGACAGGTGAGTAAGAGTAAATGCAGACAGTTGAGTGACAGTAAATACAGACAGTTGAGTGAGAATAAATACAGACAGTTGAGAGACAATAAATACTGACAGTTGAGTGACAGTAAATACAGACAGTTGAGTGAGAATAAATACAGACAGGTGAGTGACAATAAATACAGACAGGTGAATGACAATAAATACAGACAGTTGAGTGACAGTAAATACAGACACTTCAGTGAGAATAAATACAAACAGTTGAGTGACAATAAATACAGACAGTTGAGTGACAGTAAATGCAGACAGTTGAATGAGCATAAATACAGACAGGTGAGTGACAATAAATACAAACAGGTGAATGACAATAAATACAGACAGTTGAGTGACAGTAAATACAGACAGTTGAGTGACAATAAATACAGACAGTTGAGTGACAGTAAATACAGACAGTTGAGTGAGAATAAATACAGACAGTTGAGTGACAGTAAATACAGACAGTTGAGTGAGAATAAATACAGACAGGTGAATGACAATAAATACAGACAGTTGAGTGACAGTAAATACAGACAGTTGAGTGACAGTAAATACAGACAGTTGAGTGACAGTAAATACTGACAGTTGAGTGACAGTAAATACAGACAGTTGAGTGACAGTAAATACAGACAGTTGAGTGAGAATAAATACAGACAGGTGAATGACAATAAATACAGACAGTTGAGTGACAGTAAATACAGACAGTTGAGTGACAATAAATACAGACAGTTGAGTGACAGTAAATACAGAGAGGTGAGTGACAATAAATACAGACAGGTGAATGACAATAAATACAGACAGTTGAGTGGCAGTAAATACAGACACTTGAGTGAGAATAAATACAGACAGTTGAGTGACAGTAAATACAGACAGTTGAGTGAGAATAAATACAGACAGTTGAGTGACAGTAAATACAGACAGTTGAGTGAGAATAAATACAGACAGATGAGTGACAGTAAATACAGACAGTTGAGTGACAGTAAATACAGACAGGTGAATGACAATAAATTAGGAAAGGTGAGTGACAATAAATACAGACAGGTGAGTGAGAGGAAATACAGACAGGTGAATGACAATAAATACAGACAAGTGAGTGTGAGGAAATACAGACAGGTGAATGACTATAAATACAGACAGGTGAGTGAGAGGAAATACAGACAGGTGAATGACAATAAATACAGACAGGTGAATTAGAGGAAATACAGACAGGTGAGTGAGAGGAAATACAGACAGGTGAATGACAATAAATACAGACATGTGAGTGAGAGGAAATACAGACAGGTGAATGACAATAAATGCAGACAGGTGAGTGAGAGGAAATACAGACAGGTGAATGACAATAAATACAGACAGGTGAGTGAGAGGAAATACAGACAGGTGAATGACAATAAATACAGACAGGTGAATGACAATAAATACAGACAGGTGAGTGAGAGGAAATACAGATAGGTGAATGACAATAAATACAGACAGGTGAGTGAGAGTAAATACAGACAGGTGAGTGACAATAAATACAGACAGGTGAGTTAGAGTAAATACAGACAGGTGAGTGACAATAAATACAGACAGGTGTGTGAGAGTAAATACAGACAGGTGAATGACAAAAAATACAGACAGGTGTGTGAGAGTAAATACAGACAGGTGAATGACAATCAATACAGACAGGAGAGTGAGAGTAAATGCAGACATGTGAGTGACAATAAATACAGACAGGTGTGACAGTTAATGCAGACAGGTGAGTGACAATAAATACAGACAGGTGAGTGACAATAAATACAGACAGGTGAATGACAATCAATACAGACAGGAGAGTGAGAGTAAATGCAGACATGTGAGTGACAATAAATACAGACAGGTGAATGACAATAAATACAGGCAGTTGAGTGACAGCAAATACAGACAGTTGAGTGACAGTAAATACAGACAGGCGAGTGACAATAAATACAGACAGTTCAGTGACAATAAATACAGACAGGAGAGTGAGAGTCAATACAGAGAGGTGAATGAAAATAAATACAGACAGGTGAGTGACAATAGATACAGACAGGTGAGTGACAGTAAATACAGGCAGGTGAGTGACAGTAAATCCAGACAGGTGAATGACAATAAATACAGACAGGTGAGTGACAATAAAAACAGACAGGTGAATGACAATAAATACAGAAAGGTGAGTGACAATAAATACAGACAGGTGCATGACAATAAATACAGACAGGTGAGTGACAGTAAATACAGACAGGTGAGTGACAATAAATACAGACAGGTGAGTGACAATAAATACAGACAGGTGAATGACAATGAATACAGCCAGTTGAGTGACAGTAAATACAGACAGTTGAGTGACAGTAAATACTGACAGTTGAGTGACAGTAAATACAGACAGTTGAGTGACAGTAAATACAGACAGTTGAGTGAGAATAAATACAGACAAGGGAATGACAATAAATACAGACAGTTGAGTGACAGTAAATACAGACAGTTGAGTGACAATAAATACAGACAGTTGAGTGAGAGTAAATACAGAGAGGTGAGTGACAATAAATACAGACAGGTGAATGACAATAAATACAGACAGTTGAGTGGCAGTAAATACAGACACTTGAGTGAGAATAAATACAGACAGTTGAGTGACAGTAAATACAGACAGTTGAGTGAGAATAAATACAGACAGTTGAGTGACAGTAAATACAGACAGTTGAGTGAGAATAAATACAGACAGTTGAGTGACAGTAAATACAGACAGGTGAATGACAGTAAATACAGACAGTTGAGTGACAGTAAATACAGACAGTTGAGTGACAATAAATACAGACAGGTGAATGACAATAAATACAGACACTTGAGTGAAAGTAAATACAGACAGTTGAGTGAGAATAAATACAGACAGGTGAGTGACAATAAATACAAACAGGTGAATGACAATAAATACAGACAGATGAATGACAATAAATACAGACAGGTGAGTGAGAGTAAATACAGACAGGTGAGTGACAGTAAATACAGACAGGTGAGTGAGAGTAAATACAGACAGTTGAGTGACAGTAAATACAGACAGGTGAGTGAGAGTAAATACAGACAGGTGAATGACAATAAATACAGACAGGTTAGAGAGAGTAAATACAGACAGGTGAATGACAATAAATGAAGACAGTTGAGTGACAATAAATACCGACAGGTGAGTGAGAGTAAATACAGACAGTTGAGTGAGGGTAAATACAGACAGTTGAGTGAGGGTAAATAAAGACAGGTGAGTGACAGTAAATACAGACAGTTGAGTGAGAGTAAATACAGACAGGTGAGTGAGAGTAAATACAGACAGGTGTGTGACAGTAAATACAAACAGGTGAATGACAATAAATACAGACAGGTGAGTGAGAGTAAATACAGACATGTAAGTGACAGTAAATACAGACAGTTGAGTGAGGGTAAATACAGACAGTTGAGTGAGGGTAAATAAAGACAGGTGAGTGACAGTAAATACAGACAGTTGAGTGAGAGAAAATACAGACAGGTGAGTGACAATAAATACAAACAGGTGAATGACAATAAATAAAGACAGGTGAGTGACAATAAATACAGACAGTTGAGTGAGAGGAAATACAGACAGGTGAATGACAATAAATAAAGACAGGTGAGTGACAATAAATGCAGACAGGTGAATGACAATAAATAAAGACAGGTGAATGACAATAAATAAAGACAGGTGAGTGAGAGTAAATACAGACAGGTGAATGACTATAAATAAAGACAGGTGAGTGAGAGGAAATACAGACAGGTGAAAGACAATAAATACAGACAGGTGAATGAGAGGAAACACAGACAGGTGAGTGAGAGGAAATACAGACAGGTGAATGACAATAAATACAGACAGGTGAGTGACAATAAATACAGACAGGTGAGTGAGAGGAAATACAGACAGGTGAGTGAGAGGAAATACAGACGGGTGAGTGAGAGGAAATACAGTCGGGTGAAAGACAATAAATACAGACAGGTGAATGACAATAAATACAGACAGGTGAGTGAGAGGAAAAACAGACAGGTGAAAGACAATAAATACAGACAGGTGAATGACAATAAATACAGACAGGTGAGTGAGAGGAAAAACAGACAGGTGAAAGACAATAAATACAGACAGGTGAATGACAATAAATAAAGACAGGTGAGTGAGGGGAAATACAGACAGGTGAATGACAATAAATACAGACAGGTGAATGACAATAAATAAAGACAGGTGAGTGAGAGGAAATACAGACAGGTGAGTGAGAGGAAATACAGACAGGTGAATGACAATAAATACAGACAGGTGAATGACAATAAATACAGACATGTGAGTGAGAGGAAATACAGACAGGTGAATGACAATAAATGCAGACAGGTGAGTGAGAGGAAATACAGACAGGTGAATGACAATAAATACAGACAGGTGAGTGAGAGGAAATACAGACAGGTGAATGACAATAAATACAGACAGGTGAATGACAATAAATACAGACAGGTGAGTGAGAGGAAATACAGACAGGTGAATGACAATAAATACAGACAGGTGAGTGAGAGTAAATACAGACAGGTGAGTGACAATAAATACAGACAGGTGAGTGAGAGTAAATACAGACAGGTGAGTGACAATAAATACAGACAGGTGTGTGAGAGTAAATACAGACAGGTGAATGACAAAAAATACAGACAGGTGTGTGAGAGTAAACAGAGACAGGTGAATGACAATCAATACAGACAGGAGAGTGAGAGTAAATGCAGACATGTGAGTGACAATAAATACAGACAGGTGTGTGACGGTAAATACAGACAGGTGAGTGACAATAAATACAGACAGGTGTGTGAGAATAAATACAGACAGGTGAATGACAATCAATACAGACAGGAGAGTGAGAGTAAATGCAGACATGTGAGTGACAATAAATACAGACAGGTGTGTGACAGTAAATAGAGACAGGTGAGTGACAATAAATACAGACAGGTGTGTGAGAGTAAATGCAGACATGTGAGTGACAATAAATACAGACAGGTGAATGACAATAAATACAGACAGTTGAGTGACAGCAAATACAGACAGTTGAGTGACAGTAAATACAGACAGGTGAGTGACAATAAATACAAACAGTTCAGTGACAATAAATACAGACAGGAGAGTGAGAGTCAATACAGAGAGGTGAATGAAAATAAATACAGACAGGTGAGTGACAATAAATACAGACAGGTGAGTGACAGTAAATACAGGCAGGTGAGTGACAGTAAATCCAGACAGGTGAATGACAATAAATACAGACAGTTGAGTGACAGTAAATACAGACAGGTGAGTGACAATAAATTCAGACAGGTGAGTGACAATAAATACAGACAGGTGAATGACAATAAATACAGACAGGTGAGTGACAATAAATACAGACAGGTGAATGACAATAAATACAGACACTTGAGTGAAAGTAAATACAGACAGTTGAGTGAGAATAAATACAGACAGGTGAGTGACAATAAATACAAACAGGTGAATGACAATAAATACAGACAGGTGAATGACAATAAATACAGACAGGTGAGTGAGAGTAAATACAGACAGGTGAGTGACAGTAAATACAGACAGGTGAGTGAGAGTAAATACAGACAGTTGAGTGACAGTAAATACAGACAGGTGAGTGAGAGTAAATACAGACAGGTGAATGACAATAAATACAGACAGGTTAGAGAGAGTAAATACAGACAGGTGAATGACAATAAATGAAGACAGTTGAGTGACAATAAATACCGACAGGTGAGTGAGAGTAAATACAGACAGTTGAGTGAGGGTAAATACAGACAGTTGAGTGAGGGTAAATAAAGACAGGTGAGTGACAGTAAATACAGACAGTTGAGTGAGAGTAAATACAGACAGGTGAGTGAGAGTAAATACAGACAGGTGTGTGACAGTAAATACAAACAGGTGAATGACAATAAATACAGACAGGTGAGTGAGAGTAAATACAGACATGTGAGTGACAGTAAATACAGACAGTTGAGTGAGGGTAAATACAGACAGTTGAGTGAGGGTAAATAAAGACAGGTGAGTGACAGTAAATACAGACAGTTGAGTGAGAGAAAATACAGACAGGTGAGTGACAATAAATACAAACAGGTGAATGACAATAAATAAAGACAGGTGAGTGACAATAAATACAGACAGTTGAGTGAGAGGAAATACAGACAGGTGAATGACAATAAATAAAGACAGGTGAGTGACAATAAATGCAGACAGGTGAATGACAATAAATAAAGACAGGTGAATGACAATAAATAAAGACAGGTGAGTGAGAGTAAATACAGACAGGTGAATGACTATAAATAAAGACAGGTGAGTGAGAGGAAATACAGACAGGTGAAAGACAATAAATACAGACAGGTGAATGAGAGGAAACACAGACAGGTGAGTGAGAGGAAATACAGACAGGTGAATGACAATAAATACAGACAGGTGAGTGACAATAAATACAGACAGGTGAGTGAGAGGAAATACAGACAGGTGAGTGAGAGGAAATACAGACGGGTGAGTGAGAGGAAATACAGTCGGGTGAAAGACAATAAATACAGACAGGTGAATGACAATAAATACAGACAGGTGAGTGAGAGGAAATACAGACAGGTGAGTGAGAGGAAATACAGACAGGTGAATGACAATAAATACAGACAGGTGAATGACAATAAATACAGACATGTGAGTGAGAGGAAATACAGACAGGTGAATGACAATAAATGCAGACAGGTGAGTGAGAGGAAATACAGACAGGTGAATGACAATAAATACAGACAGGTGAGTGAGAGGAAATACAGACAGGTGAATGACAATAAATACAGACAGGTGAATGACAATAAATACAGACAGGTGAGTGAGAGGAAATACAGACAGGTGAATGACAATAAATACAGACAGGTGAGTGAGAGTAAATACAGACAGGTGAGTGACAATAAATACAGACAGGTGAGTGAGAGTAAATACAGACAGGTGAGTGACAATAAATACAGACAGGTGTGTGAGAGTAAATACAGACAGGTGAATGACAAAAAATACAGACAGGTGTGTGAGAGTAAACAGAGACAGGTGAATGACAATCAATACAGACAGGAGAGTGAGAGTAAATGCAGACATGTGAGTGACAATAAATACAGACAGGTGTGTGACGGTAAATACAGACAGGTGAGTGACAATAAATACAGACAGGTGTGTGAGAATAAATACAGACAGGTGAATGACAATCAATACAGACAGGAGAGTGAGAGTAAATGCAGACATGTGAGTGACAATAAATACAGACAGGTGTGTGACAGTAAATAGAGACAGGTGAGTGACAATAAATACAGACAGGTGTGTGAGAGTAAATGCAGACATGTGAGTGACAATAAATACAGACAGGTGAATGACAATAAATACAGACAGTTGAGTGACAGCAAATACAGACAGTTGAGTGACAGTAAATACAGACAGGTGAGTGACAATAAATACAAACAGTTCAGTGACAATAAATACAGACAGGAGAGTGAGAGTCAATACAGAGAGGTGAATGAAAATAAATACAGACAGGTGAGTGACAATAAATACAGACAGGTGAGTGACAGTAAATACAGGCAGGTGAGTGACAGTAAATCCAGACAGGTGAATGACAATAAATACAGACAGTTGAGTGACAGTAAATACAGACAGGTGAGTGACAATAAATTCAGACAGGTGAGTGAGAGTAAATACAGACAGGTCATCGGGGACTCGATGGTGAGGAGTACGGACAGGCGGTTCTGTGGGCGCAGGCGAGACGCACGGATGGTTTGTTGCCTCCCTGGTGCCAGGGTCCGTGATGTTTGTGATCGCGTCTTCAGGATCCTTAAAGGGGAGGGGGAGCAGCCAGAGGTCGTGGTGCACATTGGCACCAACGACGTAGGAAGGAAGGGTGGCACAGATGTTAGAAGTGAGTTTAGGGAGTTAGGCTGGAAGCTGAAAGCTCGGACGGACAGAGTTGTTATCTCTGGTTTGTTGCCGGCGCCACGTGATAGTGAGGCTAGGAATAGGGAGAGAGCACAGCTGAACACGTGGCTGCAGGAATGGTGTAGGAGGGAGGGCTTCCAGTTCTTGGATAATTGGACTGCATTCTGGGGAAGATGGGACCTGTTCAAACAGGACGGGCTGCATCTGAACCAGAGGGGCACCAATATCCTGGGAGGGAGGTTTGCTAGTACTGTTCGGGAGGGTTTAAACTAGTTTGGGAGGGGGATGGGAACCGGACTTGTAATCCAGGGACCAGTGGGTCCACTCAGAAAGACAAAGAGTGTAGTGAGGTATTGGGGAAGGTAGCACTGTCACAGAGGACAGATGGGCACGGAGAAGGGTTAAAGTGCGTATACTTCAACGCAAGAAGCATCAGGAATAAGGTGAGTGAATTGAAGGCGTGGATGGGCACTTGGGACTACGATGTTGTGGCCATCACTGAAACGTGGATAGGTGAGGGGGAGGAATGGTTTTTGGAGGTACCTGGTTATAGATGTTTTCATAAGATTAGGAATGGTGGTAAAAGAGGTGGGGGGGTGGCATTGTTAGTTAGAAATAGTGTAACAACTGCTGAAAGAATTTTCGAGGAGGATCTGCCGACTGAGGCACTGTGGGTTGAGGTCAGGAACAGGAAAGGAGCAGTCACCTTGATGGGAGTTTTCTATAGGCCCCCCAATAGCAGCAGGGAGGTGGAAGAGCAGATTGGGAAACAGATTTTGGAAAGGAGCAGAAGTCACAGGGTAGTAATTATGGGGGATTTCAACTTCCCAAATATTGATTGGCAACTCTTTAGATCGAATAGTTTGGATGGGGTAGTGTTTGTGCAGTATGTCCAGGAAGCTTTTCTGACTCAGTATGTAGACTGCCCGACCAGAGGGGAGGCAATATTGGATTTGGTACTAGGTAATGAACCAGGGCAAGTGATAGAGCTGTTGGTGGGCGAGCACTTTGGAGATAGTGATCACAATTCTGTAGCATTCACTGTGGTAATGGAGAGGGATAGGTATGTGCAACAGGGCAAGGTTTACAATTGGGGGAAGGGTAGATATGATGCTGTCAGGCAGGAACTGAGGAGCATAAGTTGGGAGCATATGCTGGCAGGGAAGGGCACGGTCGAAATGTGGAACTTTTTCAAGGAGCAGATAGTAGGGGCCATTGATAAGCATGTCCCTGTCAGACAGGGAAGGGATGGTCATGTGAGGGAACCGTGGTTGACAAGAGAGGTTGAGAGTCTTGTTAGGAAGAAGAAGGATGCGTATATAAAGTTGAGGAAAAAGGGCACAGGCATAGCTCTGGAGGGATACAAGATGGCCAGGAAGGATCTGAAGAAAGGGATTAGGAGAGCTAAGAGAGGGCATGAAAAATGCTTGGCGGGTAGGATAAAAGAAAACCCCAAGGCCTTTTACGCGTATGTCAGAAATATGAGGATGACCAGGGGGACCATAGGTCCGGTCAAGGACAATAGCGGGAGACTGTGTGTTGAGCCGGAAGAGATAAGTGAGGTTTTGAATGAGTACTTCTCTTCGGTATTTACGAATGAGAAGGGGTGTATTACTGAAGAGGACGGTGTGAAACAGACTGGTAAGCTCGAGGAAGTGCTCGTTAGGAGGGAAGATGTGTTGGGGTTTTTGAATAACTTGAAGATAGACAAGTCTCCCGGGCCTGACGGGGTATATCCAAGGATGTTATGGGAAGCAAGGGATGAAATTGCAGAGCCGCTGGCAATGATCTTTTCATCTTCTCTGCTGACGGGGGTGGTACCAGGTGATTGGAGGGTGGCAAATGTTGTGCCCCTGTTCAAGAAAGGGAATAGGAACAACCCTGGGAATTACAGGCCAGTTAGTCTTACTTCGGTGGTAGGCAAGTTGATGGAAAAGGTGCTGAGGGATAGGATTTCTGAGCATCTGGAAAGACACTGCTTGATTCGGGACAGTCAGCACGGTTTTGTGAGGGGTAGGTCTTGCCTCACAAGCCTGATTGAATTCTTTGAGCAGGTGACCAAGCAAGTGGATGAGGGTAAACCAGTGGATGTGGTGTACATGGATTTTAGTAAGGCATTTGATAAGGTCCCCCATGGTAGACTTATGGAGAAAGTCAGGAGGCATGGGATAGTGGGGAATGTGGCCAGTTGGATTAAGAATTGGCTAACTGATAGAAGGCAGAGAGTGGTCTTAGATGGTAAATACTCAGCCTGGAGCCCAGTTACCAGTGGCGTGCCGCAGGGATCAGTTCTGGGTCCTCTCCTGTTTGTGATTTTTATTAACGACTTGGATGAGGAAGTCGAAGGGTGGGTCAGTAAATTTGCAGATGATACAAAGGTTGGTGGAGTTGTGGATACCGAGGAGGGCTATTGTCGTCTGCAGGGGGACTTGGATAGGTTGCAGTGCTGGGCTGAAAAGTGGCAGATGGAGTTTAACCCTGAAAAGTGTGAGGTCGTCCATTTTGGAAGGACAAACATGAATGCAAAATACTGGGTTAACGGTAGGGTTCTTGGGCATGTGGAGGAGCAGAGAGACCTTGGGGTCTATGTGCATAGATCATTGAAAGTTGCAACTCAAGTGGATAGGGCTGTGAAGAAGGCATATGGGGTGTTAGCGTTCATTAGCAGAGGGATTGAATTTAAGAGCCGTGAGGTGATGATGCAGCTGTACAGGACCTTGGTAAGGCCTCATTTGGAGTACTGTGTGCAGTTCTGGTCGCCTCATTTTAGGAAGGATGTGGAAGCCTTGGAGAGGGTGCAGAGGAGATTTACCAGGATGTTGCCTGGAATGGAGAATAAGTCTTACGAGGAAAGGCTGAACATTCTAGGCCTCTTCTCATTAGAAAGGAGAAGGATGAGGGGTGACATGATAGAGGTTTATAAGATGATCAGGGGAATAGATAGGGTAGACAGTCAGAAACTTTTTCCCCGGGTGGAGCAAAGCGTTACAAGGGGTCATAAATTTAAGGTGAAGGGTGGGAGATATAAGGGGGATGTCAGGGGAAGGTTCTTTACCCAGAGAGTGGTCGAGGCATGGAATGCCTTGCCCGGGGAAGTTGTTGAGTCAGAAACTTTAGGGACTTTCAAAAGGCTTTTGGATAGGTATATGGATAAAGGAGAATGATGGGGTATAGATTAAATTGTCCTTGACAGAGGACAAAGGATCGGCACAACATTGTGGGCCGAAGGGCCTGTTCTGTGCTGTATGTTCTATGTTCTATGTTCTATGTTCTATGTGAGTGACAATAAATACAGACAGGTGAATGACAATAAATACAGACAGGTGAGTGACAGTAAATACAGACAGGTGAGTGACAATAAATACAGACAGGTGAGTGACAATAAATACAGACAGGTGAGTGACAGTAAATAAAGACAGGTGAGTGAGAGTAAAAACAGACAGGAGAGTGAGAGTAAATGCAGACTGGTGAATGATAATAAATACAGACAGGTGAGTGACAGTAAATACAGACAAGTGAATGACAATAAATACAGACAGGTGAGTGAGAGTAAATACAGAAAGGTGAGTGAGAGTAAATATAGACAGGTGAATGACAATAAATACAGACAGGTGAGTGAGAGTAAATACAGACAGGTGAATGACAATAAATACAGACAGGTGAGTGAGGGTAAATACAGACAGGTGAGTAAGAGTAAATGCAGACAGGTGAGTGACAGAAAATACAGACAGGTGAGAGAGAGTAAATACAGACAGGTGAATGACAATAAGTGAAGACAGTTCAGTGACAATAAATACAGACAGGTGAGTGAGAGTAAATACAGACAGGTGAAAGACAATAAATACAGACAGGTGAGTGAGAGGAAATACAGACAGGTGAATGACAATAAATACAGACAGGTGAATGACAATAAATAAAGACAGGTGAGTGAGGGGAAATACAGACAAGTGAATGACAATAAATACAGACAGGTGAATGACAATAAATACAGACAGGTGAATGACAATAAATAAAGACAGGTGAGTGAGAGGAAATACAGACAGGTGAATGACAATAAATACAGACAGGTGAATGACAATAAATACAGACAGGTGAATGACTATAAATTAGGAAAGGTGAGTGACAATAAATACAGACAGGTGAATGACAATAAATAAAGACAGGTGAGTGAGAGGAAATACAGACAGGTGAGTGAGAGGAAATACAGACAGGTGAATGACAATAAATACAGACAGGTGAATGACAATAAATACAGACATGTGAGTGAGAGGAAATACAGACAGGTGAATGACAATAAATGCAGACAGGTGAGTGAGAGGAAATACAGACAGGTGAATGACAATAAATACAGACAGGTGAGTGAGAGGAAATACAGACAGGTGAATGACAATAAATACAGACAGGTGAATGACAATAAATACAGACAGGTGAGTGAGTGGAAATACAGACAGGTGAATGACAATAAATACAGACAGGTGAGTGAGAGTAAATACTGACAGGTGAGTGACAATAAATACAGACAGATGACTGAGAGTAAATACAGACAGGTGAGTGACAATAAATACAGACAGGTGAGTGACAATAAATACAGACAGGTGAGCGAGAGTAAATACAGACAGGTGAATGACAAAAAATACAGACAGGTGTGTGAGAGTAAATACAGACAGGTGAATGACAATCAATACAGACAGGAGAGTGAGAGTAAATGCAGACAGGTGAGTGACAATAAATACAGACAGGTGTGTGAGAGTAAATACAGACAGGTGAGTGACAATAAATACAGACAGGTGTGTGAAAGTAAATACAGACAGTTGAATGACAATAAATACAGACAGGTGAGTGAGAGTAAATACAGACAGGTGAGTGACAATAAATACAGACAGGTGTGTGAGAGTAAATACAGACAGGTGAATGACAAAAAATACAGACAGGTGTGTGAGAGTAAATACAGACAGGTGAATGACAATCAATACAGACAGGAGAGTGAGAGTAAATGCAGACAGGTGAGTGACAATAAATACAGACAGGTGTGTGAGAGTAAATACAGACAGGTGAGTGACAATAAATACAGAGAGGTGTGTGAGAGTAAATACAGACAGGTGAATGACAATCAATACAGACAGGACAGTGAGAGTAAATGCAGACATGTGAGTGACAATAAATACAGACAGGTGTGTGACAGTAAATACAGACAGGTGAGTGACAATAAATACAGACAGGTGTGTGAGAGTAAATACAGACAGGTGAATGACAATCAATACAGACAGGAGAGTGAGAGTAAATGCAGACATGTGAGTGACAATAAATACAGACAGGTGTGTGACAGTAAATACAGACAGGTGAGTGACAATAAATAAAGACAGGTGTGTGAGAGTAAATGCAGACATGTGAATGACAATAAATACAGACAGGTGAATGACAATAAATACAGACAGTTGAGTGACTGCAAATACAGACAGTTGAGTGACAGTAAATACAGACAGGTGAGTGACAATAAATACAGACAGGTGAGTGACAATAAATACAGACAGTTCAGTGACAATAAATACAGACAGGAGAGTGAGAGTCAATACAGAGAGGTGAATGAAAATAAATACAGACAGGAGAGTGACAATAAATACAGACAGGTGAGTGACAGTAAATACAGGCAGGTGAGTGACAGTAAATCCAGACAGGTGAATGACAATAAATACAGGCAGTTGAGTGACAGTAAATACAGACAGGTGAGTGACAATAAATTCAGACAGGTGAGTGACAATAAATACAGACAGGTGAGTGACAATAAATACAGACAGGTGAGTGACAATAAATACAGACAGTTGAGTGAGAATAAATAGAGACAGGTGAATGACAATAAATACAGACAGGTGAATGAGAGGAAATACAGACAGGTGAATGAGAGGAAATACAGACAGGTGAGTGACAATAAATACAGACAGGTGAATGACAATAAATACAGACAGTTGAGAGACAGCAAATACAGACAGTTGAGTGACAGTAAATACAGACAGGTGAGTGACAATAAATACAGACAGGTGAGTGACAATAAATACAGACAGTTCAGTGACAATAAATACAGACAGGAGAGTGAGAGTCAATACAGAGAGGTGAATGAAAATAAATACAGACAGGAGAGTGACAATAAATACAGACAGGTGAGTGACAGTAAATACAGGCAGGTGAGTGACAGTAAATCCAGACAGGTGAATGACAATAAATACAGGCAGTTGAGTGACAGTAAATACAGACAGGTGAGTGACAATAAATTCAGACAGGTGAGTGACAATAAATACAGACAGGTGAGTGACAATAAATACAGACAGGTGAGTGACAGTAAATAAAGACAGGTGAGTGAGAGTAAATACAGACAGGAGAGTGAGAGTAAATGCAGACTGGTGAATGATAATAAATACAGACAGGTGAGTGACAGTAAATACAGACAAGTGAATGACAATAAATACAGACAGGTGAGTGAGAGTAAATACAGAAAGGTGAGTGAGAGTAAATACAGACAGGTGAATGACAATAAATACAGACAGGTGAGTGAGAGTAAATACAGACAGGTGAATGACAATAAATACAGACAGGTGAGTGAGGGTAAATACAGACAGGTGAGTAAGAGTAAATGCAGACAGGTGAGTGACAGTAAATACAGACAGGTGAGAGAGAGTAAATACAGACAGGTGAATGACAATAAATACAGACCGGTGAGTGACAGTAAATACAGACAGTTGAGTGAGAGTAAATACCGACATGTGAGTGACAGTAAATACAGACAGTTGAGTGAGGGTAAATACAGACAGTTGAGTAAGGGTAAATAAAGACAGGTGAGTGACAGTAAATACAGACAGTTGAGTGACAGTAAATACAGACAAGTAAGTTACAATAAATACAAACAGGTGAATGACAATAAATAAAGACAGGTGAGTAACAATAAATACAGAGAGGTGTGTGAGAGTAAATACAGACAGGTGAATGACAATCAATACAGACAGGAGAGTGAGAGTAAATGCAGACATGTGAGTGACAATAAATACAGACAGGTGTGTGACAGTAAATACAGACAGGTGAGTGACAATAAATACAGACAGGTGTGTGAGAGTAAATACAGACAGGTGAATGACAATCAATACAGACAGGAGAGTGAGAGTAAATGCAGACATGTGAGTGACAATAAATACAGACAGGTGTGTGACAGTAAATACAGACAGGTGAGTGACAATAAATACAGACAGGTGTGTGAGAGTAAATGCAGACATGTGAGTGACAATAAATACAGACAGGTGAATGACAATAAATACAGACAGTTGAGTGACAGCAAATACAGACAGTTGAGTGACAGTAAATACAGACAGGTGAGTGACAATAAATACAGACAGTTCAGTGACAATAAATACAGACAGGTGTGTGAGAGTAAATACAGACAGGTGAGTGACAATAAATACAGAGAGGTGTGTGAGAGTAAATACAGACAGGTGAATGACAATCAATACAGACAGGAGAGTGAGAGTAAATGCAGACATGTGAGTGACAATAAATACAGACAGGTGTGTGACAGTAAATACAGACAGGTGAGAGACAATAAATACAGACAGGTGTGTGAGAGTAAATACAGACAGGTGAATGACAATCAATACAGACAGGAGAGTGAGAGTTAATGCAGACATGTGAGTGACAATAAATACAGACAGGTGTGTGACAGTAAATACAGACAGGTGAGTGACAATAAATACAGACAGGTGTGTGAGGGTAAATGCAGACATGTGAGTGACAATAAATACAGACAGGTGAATGACAATAAATACAGACAGTTGAGTGACAGCAAATACAGACAGTTGAGTGACAGTAAATACAGACAGGTGAGTGACAATAAATACAGACAGGAGAGTGAGAGTTAATGCAGACATGTGAGTGACAATAAATACAGACAGGTGTGTGACAGTAAATACAGACAGGTGAGTGACAATAAATACAGACAGGTGTGTGAGGGTAAATGCAGACATGTGAGTGACAATAAATACAGACAGGTGAATGACAATAAATACAGACAGTTGAGTGACAGCAAATACAGACAGTTGAGTGACAGTAAATACAGACAGGTGAGTGACAATAAATACAGACAGGAGAGTGAGAGTCAATACAGAGAGGTGAATGAAAATAAATACAGACAGGTGAGTGACAATAAATACAGACAGGTGAGTGACAGTAAATACAGGCAGGTGAGTGACAGTAAATCCAGACAGGTGAATGACAATAAATACAGACAGTTGAGTGACAGTAAATACAGACAGGTGAGTGACAATAAATACAGACAGTTGAGAGAGAGGAAATACAGACAGGTGAATGACAATAAATACAGACAGGTGAATGACAATAAATAAAGACAGGTGAGTGAGGGGAAATACAGACAGGTGAATGACAATAAATACAGACAGGTGAATGACAATAAATACAGACAGGTGAATGACAATAAATAAAGACAGGTGAGTGAGAGGAAATACAGACAGGAGAATGACAATAAACACAGACAGGTGAATGCCAATAAATACAGACAGGAGAATGACTATAAATTAGGAAAGGTGAGTGACAATAAATACAGACAGGTGAATGACAATAAATAAAGACAGGTGAGTGAGAGGAAATACAGACAGGTGAATGACTATAAATACAGACAGGTGAGTGAGAGGAAATACAGACAGGTGAATGACAATAAATACAGACAGGTGAGTGACAATAAATACAGACAGTTGAGTGAGAATAAATACAGACAGGTGAATGACAATAAATACAGACAGGTGAATGAGAGGAAATACAGACAGGTGAATGAGAGGAAATACAGACAGGTGAGTGACAATAAATACAGACAGGTGAATGACAATAAATACAGACAGTTGAGTGACAGCAAATACAGACAGTTGAGTGACAGTAAATACAGACAGGTGAGTGACAATAAATACAGACAGGTGAGTGACAATAAATACAGACAGTTCAGTGACAATAAATACAGACAGGAGAGTGAGAGTCAATACAGAGAGGTGAATGAAAATAAATACAGACAGGAGAGTGACAATAAATACAGACAGGTGAGTGACAGTAAATACAGGCAGGTGAGTGACAGTAAATCCAGACAGGTGAATGACAATAAATACAGGCAGTTGAGTGACAGTAAATACAGACAGGTGAGTGACAATAAATTCAGACAGGTGAGTGACAATAAATACAGACAGGTGAGTGACAATAAATACAGACAGGTGAGTGACAGTAAATAAAGACAGGTGAGTGAGAGTAAATACAGACAGGAGAGTGAGAGTAAATGCAGACTGGTGAATGATAATAAATACAGACAGGTGAGTGACAGTAAATACAGACATGTGAATGACAATAAATACAGACAGGTGAGTGAGAGTAAATACAGAAAGGTGAGTGAGAGTAAATACAGACAGGTGAATGACAATAAATACAGACAGGTGAGTGAGAGTAAATACAGACAGGTGAATGACAATAAATACAGACAGGTGAGTGAGGGTAAATACAGACAGGTGAGTAAGAGTAAATGCAGACAGGTGAGTGACAGTAAATACAGACAGGTGAGAGAGAGTAAATACAGACAGGTGAATGACAATAAGTGAAGACAGTTCAGTGACAATAAATACAGACAGGTGAGTGAGAGTAAATACAGACAGGTGAATGACAATAAATACAGACCGGTGAGTGACAGTAAATACAGACAGTTGAGTGAGAGTAAATACAGACATGTGAGTGACAGTAAATACAGACAGTTGAGTGAGGGTAAATACAGACAGTTGAGTAAGGGTAAATAAAGACAGGTGAGTGACAGTAAATACAGACAGTTGAGTTGCAGTAAATACAGACAAGTAAGTTACAATAAATACAAACAGGTGAATGACAATAAATAAAGACAGGTGAGTGACAATAAATACAGAGAGGTGTGTGAGAGTAAATACAGACAGGTGAATGACAATCAATACAGACAGGAGAGTGAGAGTAAATGCAGACATGTGAGTGACAATAAATACAGACAGGTGTGTGACAGTAAATACAGACAGGTGAGTGACAATAAATACAGACAGGTGTGTGAGAGTAAATACAGACAGGTGAATGACAATCAATACAGACAGGAGAGTGAGAGTAAATGCAGACATGTGAGTGACAATAAATACAGACAGGTGTGTGACAGTAAATACAGACAGGTGAGTGACAATAAATACAGACAGGTGTGTGAGAGTAAATGCAGACATGTGAGTGACAATAAATACAGACAGGTGAATGACAATAAATACAGACAGTTGAGTGACAGCAAATACAGACAGTTGAGTGACAGTAAATACAGACAGGTGAGTGACAATAAATACAGACAGTTCAGTGACAATAAATACAGACAGGTGTGTGAGAGTAAATACAGACAGGTGAGTGACAATAAATACAGAGAGGTGTGTGAGAGTAAATACAGACAGGTGAATGACAATCAATACAGACAGGAGAGTGAGAGTAAATGCAGACATGTGAGTGACAATAAATACAGACAGGTGTGTGACAGTAAATACAGACAGGTGAGAGACAATAAATACAGACAGGTGTGTGAGAGTAAATACAGACAGGTGAATGACAATCAATACAGACAGGAGAGTGAGAGTTAATGCAGACATGTGAGTGACAATAAATACAGACAGGTGTGTGACAGTAAATACAGACAGGTGAGTGACAATAAATACAGACAGGTGTGTGAGGGTAAATGCAGACATGTGAGTGACAATAAATACAGACAGGTGAATGACAATAAATACAGACAGTTGAGTGACAGCAAATACAGACAGTTGAGTGACAGTAAATACAGACAGGTGAGTGACAATAAATACAGACAGGAGAGTGAGAGTCAATACAGAGAGGTGAATGAAAATAAATACAGACAGGTGAGTGACAATAAATACAGACAGGTGAGTGACAGTAAATACAGGCAGGTGAGTGACAGTAAATCCAGACAGGTGAATGACAATAAATACAGACAGTTGAGTGACAGTAAATACAGACAGGTGAGTGACAATAAATACAGACAGTTGAGAGAGAGGAAATACAGACAGGTGAATGACAATAAATACAGACAGGTGAATGACAATAAATAAAGACAGGTGAGTGAGGGGAAATACAGACAGGTGAATGACAATAAATACAGACAGGTGAATGACAATAAATACAGACAGGTGAATGACAATAAATAAAGACAGGTGAGTGAGAGGAAATACAGACAGGAGAATGACAATAAATACAGACAGGTGAATGCCAATAAATACAGACAGGAGAATGACTATAAATTAGGAAAGGTGAGTGACAATAAATACAGACAGGTGAATGACAATAAATAAAGACAGGTGAGTGAGAGGAAATACAGACAGGTGAATGACTATAAATACAGACAGGTGAGTGAGAGGAAATACAGACAGGTGAATGACAATAAATACAGACAGGTGAATGACAATAAATACAGACAGGTGAATGACTATAAATTAGGAAAGGTGAGTGACAATAAATACAGACAGGTGAATGACAATAAATAAAGACAGGTGAGTGAGAGGAAATACAGACAGGTGAGTGAGAGGAAATACAGACAGGTGAATGACAATAAATACAGACAGGTGAATGACAATAAATACAGACATGTGAGTGAGAGGAAATACAGACAGGTGAATGACAATAAATGCAGACAGGTGAGTGAGAGGAAATACAGACAGGTGAATGACAATAAATACAGACAGGTGAGTGAGTGGAAATACAGACAGGTGAATGACAATAAATACAGACAGGTGAGTGAGAGTAAATACAGACAGGTGAGTGACAATAAATACAGACATGTGTGTGAGAGTAAATACAGACAGGTGAATGACAATCAATACAGACAGGAGAGTGAGAGTAAATGCAGACAGGTGAGTGACAATAAATACAGACAGGTGTGTGACAGTAAATACAGACAGGTGAGTGACAATAAATACAGACAGGTGTGTGAGAGTAAATACAGACAGGTAAATGACAATCAATACAGACAGGAGAGTGAGAGTAAATGCAGACATGTGAGTGAGAATAAATACAGACAGGTGTGTGACAGTAAATACAGACAGGTGAGTGACAATAAATACAGACAGGTGTGTGAGAGTAAATGCAGACATGTGAGTGACAATAAATACAGACAGGTGAATGACAATAAATACAGACAGTTGAGTGACAGCAAATACAGACAGTTGAGTGACAGTAAATACAGACAGGTGAGTGACAATAAATACAGACAGTTCAGTGACAATAAATACAGACATGTGAATGACAGTAAATACAGACAGGTGAGTGACAGTAAATACAGACAGTTGAGTGAGAGTAAATACAGACAGGTGAATGACAATAAATACAGACAGGTGAGTGAGAGTAAATTTAGACATGTGAGTGAGAGAAAATTCAGACAGGTGAATGACAATAAATACAGACAGGTGTGTGACAGTAAATACAAACAGGTGAATGACAATAAATACAGACAGGTGAGTGAGAGGAAATACAGACAGGTGAATGACAATAAATACAGACAGGTGAATGAGAGGAAATACAGACAGGTGAGTGAGAGGCAATACAGACAGGTGAATGACAATAAATAAAGACAGGTGAATGACACTAAATACGGACAGGTGAGTGAGAGTCAATTCAGAGAGGTGAATGACAGTAAATCCAGACAGGTGAATGACAATAAATACAGACAGGTGACTGACAATAAATACAGACAGGTGAATGACTATAAATACAGAAAGGTGAGTGACAATAAATACAGACAGGTGAATGACAATAAATACAGAAAGGTGAGTGACAATAAATACAGACAGGTGAATGACAATAAATACAGACAGGTGAGTGAGAGGAAATGCAGACAGGTGAATGACAATAAATACAGACAGGTGAGTGAGAGGAAATACAGACAGGTGAATGACAATAAATACAGACAGGTGAATGAGAGGAAATACAGACAGGTGAGTGAGAGGCAATACAGACAGTTGAATGACAATAAATAAAGACAGGTGAATGACACTAAATACGGACAGGTGAGAGAGAGGAAATACAGACAGGTGAATGACAATAAATACAGACAGGTGAGTGAGAGGAAATACAGACAGGTGAGTGACAATAAATACAGACATGTGAGTGTGAGTAAATACAGACAGGTGAGTGACAATAAATACAGACAGTTGTGTGAGAGTAAATACAGACAGGTGAATGACAATAAATACAGACAGGTGAGTGAGAGTAAATTTAGACATGTGAGTGAGAGAAAATTCAGACAGGTGAATGACAATAAATACAGACAGGAGAGTGAGAGTCAATTCAGAGAGGTGAGTGAGAGAAAATCCAGACAGGTGAATGACAATAAATACAGACAGGTGACTGACAATAAATATAGACAGGTGAATGACTATAAATACAGAAAGGTGAGTGACAATAAATACAGACAGGTGAATGACAATAAATACAGAAAGGTGAGTGACAATAAATACAGACAGGTGAAAGACAATAAATACAGACAGGTGAGTGAGAGTAAATGCAGACAGGTGAATGACAATAAATACAGACAGGTGAGTGAGGGTAAATACAGACAGGTGAGTAAGAGTAATTGCAGACATGTGAGTGACAGTAAATACAAACAGGTGAGAGAGAGTAAATACAGACAGGGGAATGACAATAAATGAAGACAGTTGAGTGACAATAAATACCGACAGGTGAGTGAGAGTAAATACAGACAGGTGAATGACAATAAATACAGACAGGTGAGTGACAGTAAATACAGACAGTTGAGTGAGAGTAAATACAGACATTTGAATGACAATAAATACAGACATGTGAGTGAGAGTAAATACAGACAGGTGAGTGACAATAAATACAGACAGTTGTGTGAGAGTAAATACAGACAGGTGAATGACAATAAATACAGACAGGTGAGTGAGAGTAAATTTAGACATGTGAGTGAGAGAAAATTCAGACAGGTGAATGACAATAAATACAGACAGGTGTGTGACAGTAAATACAAACAGGTGAATGACAATAAATACAGACAGGTGAGTGAGAGGAAATACAGACAGGTGAATGACAATAAATACAGACAGGTGAGTGAGAGGAAATACAGACAGGTGAGTGAGAGGAAATGCAGACAGGTGAATGACAATAAATACAGACAGGTGAGTGAGAGGAAATACAGACAGGTGAATGACAATAAATACAGACAGGTGAGTGAGAGGAAATACAGACAGGTGAATGACAATTAATACAGACAGTTGAGTGAGAGTAAATACAGACATGTGAATGACAATAAATACAGACAGGTGAGTGAGAGTAAATACAGACAGGTGAATGACAATAAATACAGACAGGTGAGTGAGAGTAAATACAGACAGGTGAGTGACAATAAATACAGACAGGAGAGTGAGAGTCAATTCAGAGAGGTGAATGACAGTAAATCCAGACAGGTGAATGACAATAAATACAGACAGGTGAGTGACAATAAATACAGACATGTGAATGACAATAAATACAGACAGGTGAGTGACAGTAAATACAGACAGTTGAGTGAGAGTAAATACAGACAGGTGAATGACAATAAATACAGACAGGTGAGTGAGAGTAAATTTAGACATGTGAGTGAGAGAAAATTCAGACAGGTGAATGACAATAAATACAGACAGGTGTGTGACAGTAAATACAAACAGGTGAATGACAATAAATACAGACAGGTGAGTGAGAGGAAATACAGACAGGTGAATGACAATAAATACAGACAGGTGAATGAGAGGAAATACAGACAGGTGAGTGAGAGGCAATACAGACAGGTGAATGACAATAAATAAAGACAGGTGAATGACACTAAATACGGACAGGTGAGAGAGAGGAAATACAGACAGGTGAATGACAATAAATACAGACAGGTGAGTGAGAGGAAATACAGACAGGTGAGTGACAATAAATACAGACAGGTGAGTGAGAGTAAATACAGACAGGTGAGTGACAATAAATACAGACAGTTGTGTGAGAGTAAATACAGACAGGTGAATGACAATAAATACAGACAGGTGAGTGAGAGTAAATTTAGACATGTGAGTGAGAGAAAATTCAGACAGGTGAATGACAATAAATACAGACAGGAGAGTGAGAGTCAATTCAGAGAGGTGAATGACAGTAAATCCAGACAGGTGAATGACAATAAATACAGACAGGTGACTGACAATAAATACAGACAGGTGAATGACTATAAATACAGAAAGGTGAGTGACAATAAATACAGACAGGTGAATGACAATAAATACAGAAAGGTGAGTGACAATAAATACAGACAGGTGAATGACAATAAATACAGACAGGTGAGTGAGAGGAAATGCAGACAGGTGAATGACAATAAATACAGAAAGGTGAATGAGAGGAAATACAGACAGGTGAATGACAATAAATACAGACAGGTGGATGACAATAAATACAGACATGTGAGTGAGAGGAAAAACAGACAGGTGAATGACAATAAATACAGACAGGTGACTGAGAGGAAATACAGACAGGTGAATGACAATAAATACAGACAGGTGAGTGAGAGGAAATACAGACAGGTGAATCACAATAAATACAGACAGGTGAGTGAGAGTAAATACAGACAGGCGAATGATAATAAATACAGACAGGTGAGTGACAGTAAATACAGACAGGTGAATGACAATAAATACAGACAGGTGAATGACAATAAATACAGACAGGTGAGTGAGAGTAAATACAGACAGGCGAATGACAATAAATACAGACAGGTGACTGAGAGGAAATACAGACAGGTGAATGACAATAAATACAGACAGGTGAGTGAGAGGAAATACAGACAGGTGAATCACAATAAATACAGACAGGTGAGTGAGAGGAAATACAGACAGGTGAATGACAATAAATACAGACAGGTGAGTGAGAGGAAATACAGACAGGTGAATGACAATAAATACAGACAGGTGAATGACAATAAATACAGACAGGTGAGTGAGAGTAAATACAGACAGGCGAATGATAATAAATACAGACAGGTGAGTGACAGTAAATACAGACAGGTGAATGACAATAAATACAGACAGGTGAATGACAATAAATACAGACAGGTGATTGTTAGTAAATACAGAAAGGTGAGTGAGAGTAAATACAGACAGGTGAAAGACAATAAATACAGACAGGTGAGTGAGAGTAAATGCAGACAGGTGAATGACAATAAAAACAGACAGGTGAGTAAGAGTAAATGCAGACAGGTGAGTGACAGTAAATACAAACAGGTGAGAGAGAGTAAATACAGACAGGTGAATGACAATAAATGAAGACAGTTGAGTGACAATAAATACCGACAGGTGAGTGAGAGTAAATACAGACAGGTGAATGACAATAAATACAGACAGGTGAGTGACAGTAAATACAGACAGTTGAGTGAGAGTAAATACAGACATGTGAGTGACAGTAAATACAGACAGTTGAGTGAGGGTAACTACAGACAGTTGAGTGAGGGTAAATAAAGACAGGTGAGTGACAGTAAATACAGACAGTTGAGTGAGAGTAAATACAGACAAGTGAGTTACAATAAATACAAACAGGTGAATGACAATAAATAAAGACAGGTGAGTGACAATAAATACAGACTGTTGAGTGAGAGGAAATACAGACAGGTGAATGACAATAAATACAGACAGGTGAGTGACAAAAATACAGACAGGTGAATGACAATAAATACAGAAAGGTGAGTGAAAACAAATACAGACAGGTGAATGACAATAAATACAGACAGTTGAGTGACAGTAAATACAGACAATTGAGTGAGAGTAAATACAGACAGGTGAGTGACAATAAAAACAAACAGGTGAATGACAATAAATAAAGACAGGTGAGTGACAATAAGTACAGACAGGTGAGTGAGAGTAAATACAGACAGGTGAGTGACAATAAATACAGACAGTTGTGTGAGAGTAAATACAGACAGGTGAATGACAATAAATACAGACAGGTGAGTGAGAGTAAATTTAGACATGTGAGTGAGAGAAAATTCAGACAGGTGAATGACAATAAATACAGACAGGAGAGTGAGAGTCAATTCAGAGAGGTGAATGACAGTAAATCCAGACAGGTGAATGACAATAAATACAGACAGGTGACTGACAATAAATACAGACAGGTGAATGACTATAAATACAGAAAGGTGAGTGACAATAAATACAGACAGGTGAATGACAATAAATACAGAAAGGTGAGTGACAATAAATACAGACAGGTGAATGACAATAAATACAGACAGGTGAGTGAGAGGAAATGCAGACAGGTGAATGACAATAAATACAGAAAGGTGAATGAGAGGAAATACAGACAGGTGAATGACAATAAATACAGACAGGTGGATGACAATAAATACAGACATGTGAGTGAGAGGAAAAACAGACAGGTGAATGACAATAAATACAGACAGGTGACTGAGAGGAAATACAGACAGGTGAATGACAATAAATACAGACAGGTGAGTGAGAGGAAATACAGACAGGTGAATCACAATAAATACAGACAGGTGAGTGAGAGTAAATACAGACAGGCGAATGATAATAAATACAGACAGGTGAGTGACAGTAAATACAGACAGGTGAATGACAATAAATACAGACAGGTGAATGACAATAAATACAGACAGGTGAGTGAGAGTAAATACAGACAGGCGAATGACAATAAATACAGACAGGTGACTGAGAGGAAATACAGACAGGTGAATGACAATAAATACAGACAGGTGAGTGAGAGGAAATACAGACAGGTGAATCACAATAAATACAGACAGGTGAGTGAGAGGAAATACAGACAGGTGAATGACAATAAATACAGACAGGTGAGTGAGAGGAAATACAGACAGGTGAATGACAATAAATACAGACAGGTGAATGACAATAAATACAGACAGGTGAGTGAGAGTAAATACAGACAGGCGAATGATAATAAATACAGACAGGTGAGTGACAGTAAATACAGACAGGTGAATGACAATAAATACAGACAGGTGAATGACAATAAATACAGACAGGTGATTGTTAGTAAATACAGAAAGGTGAGTGAGAGTAAATACAGACAGGTGAAAGACAATAAATACAGACAGGTGAGTGAGAGTAAATGCAGACAGGTGAATGACAATAAAAACAGACAGGTGAGTAAGAGTAAATGCAGACAGGTGAGTGACAGTAAATACAAACAGGTGAGAGAGAGTAAATACAGACAGGTGAATGACAATAAATGAAGACAGTTGAGTGACAATAAATACCGACAGGTGAGTGAGAGTAAATACAGACAGGTGAATGACAATAAATACAGACAGGTGAGTGACAGTAAATACAGACAGTTGAGTGAGAGTAAATACAGACATGTGAGTGACAGTAAATACAGACAGTTGAGTGAGGGTAACTACAGACAGTTGAGTGAGGGTAAATAAAGACAGGTGAGTGACAGTAAATACAGACAGTTGAGTGAGAGTAAATACAGACAAGTGAGTTACAATAAATACAAACAGGTGAATGACAATAAATAAAGACAGGTGAGTGACAATAAATACAGACTGTTGAGTGAGAGGAAATACAGACAGGTGAATGACAATAAATACAGACAGGTGAGTGACAAAAATACAGACAGGTGAATGACAATAAATACAGAAAGGTGAGTGAAAACAAATACAGACAGGTGAATGACAATAAATACAGACAGTTGAGTGACAGTAAATACAGACAATTGAGTGAGAGTAAATACAGACAGGTGAGTGACAATAAAAACAAACAGGTGAATGACAATAAATAAAGACAGGTGAGTGACAATAAGTACAGACAGGTGAGTGAGAGGAAATACAGACAGGTGAATGACAATAAATACAGACAGGTGAGTGACAATAATTACAGACAGGTGAATGACAAGAAATAAAGACAGGTGAGTGACAATAAATACAGACAGGTGAATGACAATAATAAAGACAGGTGAGTGAGAGGAAATACAGACAGGTGAGTGACTATAAATAAAGACAGGTGAGTGAGAGGAAATACAGACTGGTGAAAGACAATAAATACAGACAGGTGAATGAGAGGGAATACAGACAGGTGAGTGAGAGGAAATAGAGACAACTGAATGACAATAAATACAGACAGGTGAGGGACAATAAATACAGACAAGTGAGTGAGAGGAAATACAGACAGGTGAGTGAGAGGCAATACAGACAGGTGAGTGAGAGGAAATACAGACGGGTGAGTGAGAGGAAATACAGATGGGTGAGTGAGAGGAAATACAGACGGGTGAGTGAGAGCAAATACAGACAGGTGAATGACAATAAATACAGACAGGTGAGTGAGAGGAAATACAGACAGGTGAATGACAATAAATACAGACAGGTGAATGACAATAAATACAGACAGATGAGTGAGAGGAAATGCAGACAGGTGAATGACAATAAATAAAGACACGTGAGTGAGAGGAAATACAGACAGGTGAAAGACAATAAATACAGACAGGTGAATGACAATAAATACAGACAGCTGAGTGAGAGGAAATACTGACAGGTGTATGACAATAAATAAAGACAGGTGAGTGAGAGGAAATACAGACAGGTGAGTGATAATAAATACTGACAGGTGAATGACAATAAATACAGACAGGTGAGTGAGAGGAAATACAGACAGGTGAATGACAATAAATAAAGACTGGTGAGTGAGAGGAAATACAGACAGGTGAATGACAATAAATACAGAGAGGTGAATGACAATAAATAAAGACAGGTGAGTGAGGGGAAATACAGACAGGTGAATGACAATAAATACAGACAAGTGAATGACAATAAATACAGACAGGTGAGTGAGAGGAAATACAGACAGGTGAATGACAATAAATACAGACAGGTGAATGACAATAAATACAGACAGGTGAGTGAGAGGAAATACAGACAGGTGAATGACTATAAATTAGTAAAGGTGTGTGACAATAAATACAGACAGGTGAATGACAATAAATAAAGACAGGTGAGTGAGAGGAAATACAGACAGGTGAATGACTATAAATACAGACAGGTGAGTGAGAGGAAATACAGACAGGTGAATGACAATAAATACAGACAGGTGAATGAGAGGAAATACAGACAGGTGAGTGAGAGGAAATACAGACAGGTGAATGACAATAAATACAGACAGGTGAATGACAGTAAATACGGACATGTGAGTGAGAGGAAATACAGACAGGTGAAAGACAATAAATACAGACAGGTGAGTGAGAGGAAATACAGACAGGTGAATGACAATAAATACAGACAGGTGAGTGAGAGGAAATACAGACAGGTGAATGACAATAAATACAGACAGGTGAATGACAATAAATACAGACAGGTGAGTGAGAGGAAATACAGACAGGTGAGTGAGAGGAAATACAGACAGGTGAATGACAATAAATAAAGACAGGTGAGTGAGAGGAAATACAGACAGGTGAAAGACTATAAATACAGACAAGTGAATGACAATAAATACAGACAGGTGAGTGACAATAAATACAGACAGGTGAGTGAGAGGAAATACAGACAGGTGAATGACAATAAATAGAGACAGGTGAATGACAATAAATACAGACAGCTGAGTGAGAGGAAATACAGACAGGTGAATGACAATAAATAAAGACAGGTGAGTGACAATAAATACAGACTGTTGAGTGAGAGGAAATACAGACAGGTGAATGACAATAAATACAGACAGGTGAGTGACAAAAATACAGACAGGTGAATGACAATAAATACAGAAAGGTGAGTGACAACAAATACAGACAGGTGAATGACAATAAATACAGACAGTTGAGTGACAGTAAATACAGACAATTGAGTGAGAGTAAATACAGACAGGTGAGTGACAATAAAAACAAACAGGTGAATGACAATAAATAAAGACAGGTGAGTGACAATAAGTACAGACAGGTGAGTGAGAGGAAATACAGACAGGTGAATGACAATAAATACAGACAGGTGAGTGACAATAATTACAGACAGGTGAATGACAAGAAATAAAGACAGGTGAGTGACAATAAATACAGACAGGTGAATGACAATAATAAAGACAGGTGAGTGAGAGGAAATACAGACAGGTGAGTGACTATAAATAAAGACAGGTGAGTGAGAGGAAATACAGACTGGTGAAAGACAATAAATACAGACAGGTGAATGAGAGGGAATACAGACAGGTGAGTGAGAGGAAATAGAGACAGGTGAATGACAATAAATACAGACAGGTGAGGGACAATAAATACAGACAGGTGAGTGAGAGGAAATACAGACAGGTGAGTGAGAGGCAATACAGACAGGTGAGTGAGAGGAAATACAGACGGGTGATTGAGAGGAAATACAGATGGGTGAGTGAGAGGAAATACAGACGGGTGAGTGAGAGGAAATACAGACAGGTGAATGACAATAAATACAGACAGGTGAGTGAGAGGAAATACAGACAGGTGAATGACAATAAATACAGACAGGTGAATGACAATAAATACAGACAGATGAGTGAGAGGAAATGCAGACAGGTGAATGACAATAAATAAAGACACGTGAGTGAGAGGAAATACAGACAGGTGAAAGACAATAAATACAGACAGGTGAATGACAATAAATACAGACAGCTGAGTGAGAGGAAATACAGACAGGTGTATGACAATAAATAAAGACAGGTGAGTGAGAGGAAATACAGACAGGTGAGTGATAATAAATACAGACAGGTGAATGACAATAAATACAGACAGGTGAGTGAGAGGAAATACAGACAGGTGAATGACAATAAATAAATACTGGTGAGTGAGAGGAAATACAGACAGGTGAATGACAATAAATACAGAGAGGTGAATGACAATAAATAAAGACAGGTGAGTGAGGGGAAATACAGACAGGTGAATGACAATAAATACAGACAAGTGAATGACAATAAATACAGACAGGTGAGTGAGAGGAAATACAGACAGGTGAATGACAATAAATACAGACAGGTGAATGACAATAAATACAGACAGGTGAGTGAGAGGAAATACAGACAGGTGAATGACTATAAATTAGTAAAGGTGTGTGACAATAAATACAGACAGGTGAATGACAATAAATAAAGACAGGTGAGTGAGAGGAAATACAGACAGGTGAATGACTATAAATACAGACAGGTGAGTGAGAGGAAATACAGACAGGTGAATGACAATAAATACAGACAGGTGAATGACAGTAAATACAGACATGTGAGTGAGAGGAAATACAGACAGGTGAAAGACAATAAATACAGACAGGTGAGTGAGTGGAAATACAGACAGGTGAATGACAATAAATACAGACAGGTGAGTGAGAGGAAATACAGACAGGTGAATGACAATAAATACAGACAGGTGAATGACAATAAATACAGACAGGTGAGTGAGAGGAAATACAGACAGGTGAGTGAGAGGAAATACAGACAGGTGAATGACAATAAATAAAGACAGGTGAGTGAGAGGAAATACAGACAGGTGAAAGACTATAAATACAGACAAGTGAATGACAATAAATACAGACAGGTGAGTGACAATAAATACAGACAGGTGAGTGAGAGGAAATACAGACAGGTGAATGACAATAAATAGAGACAGGTGAATGACAATAAATACAGACAGCTGAGTGAGAGGAAATACAGACAGGTGAATGACAATAAATAAAGACAGGTGAGTGAGAGGAAATACAGACAGGTGAGTGACAATAAATACAGACAGGTGAATGACAATAAATACAGACAGGTGAGTGAGAGGAAATACAGACAGGTGAGTGAGAGGAAATACAGACAGGTGAATGACAATATATAAAGACAGGTGAATGAGAGGAAATACAGACAGGTGAATGACAATAAATAAAGACAGGTGAGTGAGGGGAAATGCAGACAGGTGAATGACAATAAATACAGACAAGTGAATGACAATAAATACAGATAGGTGAGTGAGAGGAAATACAGTCAGGTGAATGACAATAAATACAGACAGGTGAATGATAATAAATACAGACATGTGAGTGAGAGGAAATACAGACAGGTGAATGACTATAAATTAGGAAAGGTGAGTGACAATAAATACAGACAGGTGAATGACAATAAATAAAGACAGGTGAATGACAATAAATACAGACAGGTGAATGACAATTAATACAGACATGTGAGTGAGAGGAAATACAGACAGGTGAATGACAATAAATACAGACAGGTGAGTGAGAGGAAATACAGACAGGTGAGTGAGAGGAAATACAGACAGTTGAGTGAGAGGAAATAAAGACAGGTGAATGACAATAAATACAGACAGGTGAGTGAGAGGAAATACAGACAGGTGAATGACAATAAATACAGACAGGTGAGTGAGAGGAAATACAGACAGGTGAATGACAATAAATACAGACAGGTGAATGAGAGGAAATACAGACAGGTGAGTGAGAGGAAATACAGACAGGTGAATGACAATAAATACAGACATGTGAGTGAGAGGAAATACAGACAGGTGAATGACAATAAATACAGACAGGTGAGTGAGAGGAACTACAGACAGGTGAATGACAAAAAATACAGACAGTTGAGTGAGAGGAAATAAAGACAGGTGAATGACAATAAATACAGACAGGTGAGTGAGAGGAAATACAGACAGGTGAATGACAATAAATACAGACAGTTGAGTGAGAGGAAAAACAGACAGGTGAATGACAATAAATACAGACAGATGAATGACAATAAATACAGACAGGTGAGTGAGAGGAAATACAGACAGGTGAATGACAATAAATACAGACAGGTGAGTGAGAGGAAATACAGACAGGTGAATGACAATAAATACAGACAGGTGAATGAGAGGAAATACAGACAGGTGAGTGAGAGGAAATACAGACAGGTGAGTGAGAGGAAATACAGACAGGTGAATGACAATAAACACAGACAGGAGAATGACAATAGATACAGACAGGTGAGTGAGAGTAAATACAGACAGGTGAATGACAATAAATACAGACAGTTGAATGACAATAAATACAGATAGGTGAGTGAGAGGAAATACAGACAGGTGAATGACAATAAATACAGACAGGTGAGTGAGAGGAAATGCAGACAGGTGAATGACAATAAATACAGACAGGTGAATGAGAGGAAATACAGACAGGTGAATGACAATAAATACAGACAGGTGAATGACAATAAATACAGACATGTGAGTGAGAGGAAAAACAGACAGGTGAATGACAATAAATACAGACAGGTGAGTGAGAGGAAATACAGACAGGTGAATGACAATAAATACAGACAGGTGAGTGAGAGGAAATACAGACAGGTGAATGACAATAAATACAGACAGGTGAATGACAATATATACAGACAGGTGAGTGAGAGGAAATACAGACAGGTGAGTGAGAGGAAATACAGACAGGTGAGTGAGAGGAAATACAGACAGGTGAATGACAATAAGTAAAGACAGGTGAGTGAGAGGAAATACAGAGAGGTGAATGACAATAAATACAGACAGGTGAATGACAATAAATAAAGACAGGTGAATGACAATGAATACAGACATGTGAGTGAGAGGAAAAACAGACAGGTGAATGACAATAAATACAGACAGGTGAGTGAGAGGAAATACAGACAGGTGAATGACAATAAATACAGACAGGTGAGTGAGAGAAAATACAGACAGGTGAATGACAATTAATACAGACAGGTGAGTGAGTGGAAATACAGACAGGTGAATGACAATAAATACAGACAGGTGAGTGAGAGGAAATACATACAGATGAATGACAATAAATAAAGACAGGTGAGTGAGAAGAAATACATACAGGTGAATGACAATAAATAAAGACAGGTGAGTGAGAGGAAATACATACAGGTGAATGACAATAAATAAAGACAGGTGAGTGAGAGGAAATACAGACAGGTGAATGACAATAAATACAGACAGGTGAGTGAGAGGAAATACAGACAGGTGAATGACAATAAATACAGACAGGTGAATGACAATAAATACAGACAGGTGAGTGAGAGGAAATACAGACAGGTGAGTGAGAGGAAATACAGACAGGTGAGTGAGAGGAAATACAGACAGGTGAATGACAATAAGTAAAGACAGGTGAGTGAGAGGAAATACAGAGAGGTGAATGACAATAAATACAGACAGGTGAATGACAATAAATACAGACAGGTGAGTGAGAGGAAATACAGACAGGTGAGTGAGAGGAAATACAGACAGGTGAATGACAATAAATAAAGACAGGTGAGTGAGAGGAAATACAGACAGGTGAATGACAATAAATACAGACAGGTGAATGACAATAAATACAGACAGGTGAAGGACAATAAATAAAGACAGGTGAGTGAGAGGAAATACAGACAGGTGAATGACAATAAATAAAGACAGGTGAGTGAGAGCAAATACCGACAGGTGAATGACAATAAATAAAGACAGGTGAGTGAGAGGAAATACATACAGGTTAATGACAATAAATAAAGACAGGTGAGTGAGAGGAAATACATACAGGTGAATGACAATAAATACAGACAGGTGAATGACAATAAATAAAGACAGGGGATTGAGAGCAAATACCGACAGGTGAATGACAATAAATAAAGACAGGTGAGTGAGAGGAAATACAGACAGGTGAATGACAATAAATAAAGACAGGTGAGTGAGAGGAAATACATACAGGTGAATGACAATAAATACAGACAGGCGAATGACAATAAATAAAGACAGCTGAGTGAGAGGAAATACAGACAGGTGAAAGACAATAAATACAGACAGGTGAGTGAGAGGAAATACAGACTGGTGAGTGACAATAAATACAGACAGGTGAGTGAGAGTAAATACAGACAGGTGAATGACAATAAATAAAGACAGGTGTGTGAGAGGAAATACAGACAGGTGAATGACAATAAATTCAGACAGGTGAATGACAATAAACAAAGACAGCTGAGTGAGAGGAAATACAGACAGGTGAATGACAATAAATGCAGACAGGTGAATGACAATAAATACAGACAGGTGAGTGAGAGGAAATACAGACAGGTGAATGCAATAAATACAGGCAGGTGAATGACAATAAATACAGACAGGTGAGTGAGAGGAAATACAGACAGGTGAATGACTATAAATTAGTAAAGGTGTGTGACAATAAATACAGACAGGTGAATGACAATAAATAAAGACAGGTGAGTGAGAGGAAATACAGACAGGTGAATGACTATAAATACAGACAGGTGAGTGAGAGGAAATACAGACAGGTGAATGACAATAAATACAGACAGGTGAATGAGAGGAAATACAGACAGGTGAGTGAGAGGAAATACAGACAGGTGAATGACAATAAATACAGACAGGTGAATGACAGTAAATACAGACATGTGAGTGAGAGGAAATACAGACAGGTGAAAGACAATAAATACAGACAGGTGAGTGAGAGGAAATACAGACAGGTGAATGACAATAAATACAGACAGGTGAGTGAGAGGAAATACAGACAGGTGAATGACAATAAATACAGACAGGTGAATGACAATAAATACAGACAGGTGAGTGAGAGGAAATACAGACAGGTGAGTGAGAGGAAATACAGACAGGTGAATGACAATAAATAAAGACAGGTGAGTGAGAGGAAATACAGACAGGTGAAAGACTATAAATACAGACAATTGAATGACAATAAATACAGACAGGTGAGTGACAATAAATACAGACAGGTGAGTGAGAGGAAATACAGACAGGTGAATGACAATAAATAGAGACAGGTGAATGACAATAAATACAGACAGCTGAGTGAGAGGAAATACAGACAGGTGAATGACAATAAATAAAGACAGGTGAGTGACAATAAATACAGACTGTTGAGTGAGAGGAAATACAGACAGGTGAATGACAATAAATACAGACAGGTGAGTGACAAAAATACAGACAGGTGAATGACAATAAATACAGAAAGGTGAGTGACAACAAATACAGACAGGTGAATGACAATAAATACAGACAGTTGAGTGACAGTAAATACAGACAATTGAGTGAGAGTAAATACAGACAGGTGAGTGACAATAAAAACAAACAGGTGAATGACAATAAATACAGAAAGGTGAGTGACAACAAATACAGACAGGTGAATGACAATAAATACAGACAGTTGAGTGACAATAAATACAGACAGGTGAGTGACAATAAGTACAGACAGGTGAGTGAGAGGAAATACAGACAGGTGAATGACAATAAATACAGACAGGTGAGTGACAATAATTACAGACAGGTGAATGACAAGAAATAAAGACAGGTGAGTGACAATAAATACAGACAGGTGAATGACAATAATAAAGACAGGTGAGTGAGAGGAAATACAGACAGGTGAGTGACTATAAATAAAGACAGGTGAGTGAGAGGAAATACAGACTGGTGAAAGACAATAAATACAGACAGGTGAATGAGAGGGAATACAGACAGGTGAGTGAAAGGAAATAGAGACAGGTGAATGACAATAAATACAGACAGGTGAGGGACAATAAATACAGACAGGTGAGTGAGAGGAAATACAGACAGGTGAGTGAGAGGCAATACAGACAGGTGAGTGAGAGGAAATACAGACGGGTGATTGAGAGGAAATACAGATGGGTGAGTGAGAGGAAATACAGACGGGTGAGTGAGAGGAAATACAGACAGGTGAATGACAATAAATACAGACAGGTGAGTGAGAGGAAATACAGACAGGTGAATGACAATAAATACAGACAGGTGAATGACAATAAATACAGACAGATGAGTGAGAGGAAATGCAGACAGGTGTATGACAATAAATACAGACAGGTGAGGGACAATAAATACAGACAGGTGAGTGAGAGGAAATACAGACAGGTGAGTGAGAGGCAATACAGACAGGTGAGTGAGAGGAAATACAGACGGGTGATTGAGAGGAAATACAGATGGGTGAGTGAGAGGAAATACAGACGGGTGAGTGAGAGGAAATACAGACAGGTGAATGACAATAAATACAGACAGGTGAGTGAGAGGAAATACAGACAGGTGAATGACAATAAATACAGACAGGTGAAAGACAATAAATACAGACAGGTGAATGACAATAAATACAGACAGCTGAGTGAGAGGAAATACAGACAGGTGTATGACAATAAATAAAGACAGGTGAGTGAGAGGAAATACAGACAGGTGAGTGATAATAAATACTGACAGGTGAATGACAATAAATACAGACAGGTGAGTGAGAGGAAATACAGACAGGTGAATGACAATAAATAAATACTGGTGAGTGAGAGGAAATACAGACAGGTGAATGACAATAAATACAGAGAGGTGAATGACAATAAATAAAGACAGGTGAGTGAGGGGAAATACAGACAGGTGAATGACAATAAATACAGACAAGTGAATGACAATAAATACAGACAGGTGAGTGAGAGGAAATACAGACAGGTGAATGACAATAAATACAGACAGGTGAATGACAATAAATACAGACAGGTGAGTGAGAGGAAATACAGACAGGTGAATGACTATAAATTAGTAAAGGTGTGTGACAATAAATACAGACAGGTGAATGACAATAAATAAAGACAGGTGAGTGAGAGGAAATACAGACAGGTGAATGACTATAAATACAGACAGGTGAGTGAGAGGAAATACAGACAGGTGAATGACAATAAATACAGACAGGTGAATGACAGTAAATACAGACATGTGAGTGAGAGGAAATACAGACAGGTGAAAGACAATAAATACAGACAGGTGAGTGAGTGGAAATACAGACAGGTGAATGACAATAAATACAGACAGGTGAGTGAGAGGAAATACAGACAGGTGAATGACAATAAATACAGACAGGTGAATGACAATAAATACAGACAGGTGAGTGAGAGGAAATACAGACAGGTGAGTGAGAGGAAATACAGACAGGTGAATGACAATAAATAAAGACAGGTGAGTGAGAGGAAATACAGACAGGTGAAAGACTATAAATACAGACAAGTGAATGACAATAAATACAGACAGGTGAGTGACAATAAATACAGACAGGTGAGTGAGAGGAAATACAGACAGGTGAATGACAATAAATAGAGACAGGTGAATGACAATAAATACAGACAGCTGAGTGAGAGGAAATACAGACAGGTGAATGACAATAAATAAAGACAGGTGAGTGAGAGGAAATACAGACAGGTGAGTGACAATAAATACAGACAGGTGAATGACAATAAATACAGACAGGTGAGTGAGAGGAAATACAGACAGGTGAGTGAGAGGAAATACAGACAGGTGAATGACAATATATAAAGACAGGTGAATGAGAGGAAATACAGACAGGTGAATGACAATAAATAAAGACAGGTGAGTGAGGGGAAATGCAGACAGGTGAATGACAATAAATACAGACAAGTGAATGACAATAAATACAGATAGGTGAGTGAGAGGAAATACAGGCAGGTGAATGACAATAAATACAGACAGGTGAATGATAATAAATACAGACATGTGAGTGAGAGGAAATACAGACAGGTGAATGACTATAAATTAGGAAAGGTGAGTGACAATAAATACAGACAGGTGAATGACAATAAATAAAGACAGGTGAATGACAATAAATACAGACAGGTGAATGACAATTAATACAGACATGTGAGTGAGAGGAAATACAGACAGGTGAATGACAATAAATACAGACAGGTGAGTGAGAGGAAATACAGACAGGTGAGTGAGAGGAAATACAGACAGTTGAGTGAGAGGAAATAAAGACAGGTGAATGACAATAAATACAGACAGGTGAGTGAGAAGAATTACAGACAGGTGAATGACAATAAATACAGACAGGTGAGTGAGAGGAAATACAGACAGGTGAATGACAATAAATACAGACAGGTGAATGAGAGGAAATACAGACAGGTGAGTGAGAGGAAATACAGACAGGTGAATGACAATAAATACAGACATGTGAGTGAGAGGAAATACAGACAGGTGAATGACAATAAATACAGACAGGTGAGTGAGAGGAACTACAGACAGGTGAATGACAAAAAATACAGACAGTTGAGTGAGAGGAAATAAAGACAGGTGAATGACAATAAATACAGACAGGTGAGTGAGAGGAAATACAGACAGGTGAATGACCATAAATACAGACAGTTGAGTGAGAGGAAAAACAGACAGGTGAATGAAAATAAATACAGACAGATGAATGACAATAAATACAGACAGGTGAGTGAGAGGAAATACAGACAGGTGAATGACAATAAATACAGACAGGTGAGTGAGAGGAAATACAGACAGGTGAATGACAATAAATACAGACAGGTGAATGAGAGGAAATACAGACAGGTGAGTGAGAGGAAATACAGACAGGTGAGTGAGAGGAAATACAGACAGGTGAATGACAATAAACACAGACAGGTGAATGACAATAGATACAGACAGGTGAGTGAGAGGAAATACAGACAGGTGAATGACAATAAATACAGACAGTTGAATGACAATAAATACAGATAGGTGAGTGAGAGGAAATACAGACAGGTGAATGACAATAAATACAGACAGGTGAGTGAGAGGAAATGCAGACAGGTGAATGACAATAAATACAGACAGGTGAATGAGAGGAAATACAGACAGGTGAATGACAATAAATACAGACAGGTGAATGACAATAAATACAGACATGTGAGTGAGAGGAAAAACAGACAGGTGAATGACAATAAATACAGACAGGTGAGTGAGAGGAAATACAGACAGGTGAATGACAATAAATACAGACAGGTGAGTGAGAGGAAATACAGACAGGTGAATGACAATAAATACAGACAGGTGAATGACAATATATACAGACAGGTGAGTGAGAGGAAATACAGACAGGTGAGTGAGAGGAAATACAGACAGGTGAGTGAGAGGAAATACAGACAGGTGAATGACAATAAGTAAAGACAGGTGAGTGAGAGGAAATACAGAGAGGTGAATGACAATAAATACAGACAGGTGAATGACAATAAATAAAGACAGGTGAATGACAATGAATACAGACATGTGAGTGAGAGGAAAAACAGACAGGTGAATGACAATAAATACAGACAGGTGACTGAGAGGAAATACAGACAGGTGAATGACAATAAATACAGACAGGTGAGTGAGAGGAAATACAGACAGGTGAATGACAATAAATACAGACAGGTGAGTGAGAGAAAATACAGACAGGTGAATGACAATTAATACAGACAGGTGAGTGAGTGGAAATACAGACAGGTGAATGACAATAAATACAGACAGGTGAGTGAGAGGAAATACAGACAGGTGAATGACAATAAATACAGACAGGTGAGTGAGAGGAAATACAGACAGGTGAATGACAATAAATACAGACAGGTGAATGACAATAAATACAGACAGGTGAGTGAGAGGAAATACAGACAGGTGAGTGAGAGGAAATACAGACAGGTGAGTGAGAGGAAATACAGACAGGTGAATGACAATAAGTAAAGACAGGTGAGTGAGAGGAAATACAGAGAGGTGAATGACAATAAATACAGACAGGTGAATGACAATAAATACAGACAGGTGAGTGAGAGGAAATACAGACAGGTGAGTGAGAGGAAATACAGACAGGTGAATGACAATAAATAAAGACAGGTGAGTGAGAGGAAATACAGACAGGTGAATGACAATAAATACAGACAGGTGAGTGAGAGGAAATACAGACAGGTTAATGACAATAAATAAAGACAGGTGAGTGAGAGGAAATACATACAGGTGAATGACAATAAATACAGACAGGTGAATGACAATAAATAAAGACAGGGGATTGAGAGCAAATACCGACAGGTGAATGACAATAAATAAAGACAGGTGAGTGAGAGGAAATACAGACAGGTGAATGACAATAAATAAAGACAGGTGAGTGAGAGGAAATACATACAGGTGAATGACAATAAATACAGACAGGCGAATGACAATAAATAAAGACAGCTGAGTGAGAGGAAATACAGACAGGTGAAAGACAATAAATACAGACAGGTGAGTGAGAGGAAATACAGACTGGTGAGTGACAATAAATACAGACAGGTGAGTGAGAGTAAATACAGACAGGTGAATGACAATAAATAAAGACAGGTGTGTGAGAGGAAATACAGACAGGTGAATGACAATAAATTCAGACAGGTGAATGACAATAAACAAAGACAGCTGAGTGAGAGGAAATACAGACAGGTGAATGACAATAAATGCAGACAGGTGAATGACAATAAATACAGACAGGTGAGTGAGAGGAAATACAGACAGTTGAATGCAATAAATACAGACAGGTGAATGACAATAAATACAGACAGGTGATTTAGAGGAAATACAGACAGGTGAATGACAATAAATACAGACAGTTGAATGACAATAAATACAGATAGGTGAGTGAGAGGAAATACAGACAGGTGAATGACAATAAATACAGACAGGTGAGTGAGAGGAAATGCAGACAGGTGAATGACAATAAATACAGACAGGTGAATGAGAGGAAATACAGACAGGTGAATGACAATAAATACAGACAGGTGAATGACAATAAATACAGACATGTGAGTGAGAGGAAAAACAGACAGGTGAATGACAATAAATACAGACAGGTGACTGAGAGGAAATACAGACAGGTGAATGACAATAAATACAGACAGGTGAGTGAGAGGAAATACAGACAGGTGAATGACAATAAATACAGACAGGTGAGTGAGAGGAAATACAGACAGGTTAATGACAATTAATACAGACAGGTGAGTGAGTGGAAATACAGACAGGTGAATGACAATAAATACAGACAGGTGAGTGAGTGGAAATACAGACAGGTGAATGACAATAAATACAGACAGGTGAGTGAGAGGAAATACAGACAGGTGAATGACAATAAATACAGACAGGTGAATGACAATAAATACAGACAGGTGAGTGAGAGGAAATACAGACAGGTGAGTGAGAGGAAATACAGACAGGTGAGTGAGAGGAAATACAGACAGGTGAATGACAATAAGTAAAGACAGGTGAGTGAGAGGAAATACAGAGAGGTGAATGACAATAAATACAGACAGGTGAATGACAATAAATACAGACAGGTGAGTGAGAGGAAATACAGACAGGTGAGTGAGCGGAAATACAGACAGGTGAATGACAATAAATAAAGACAGGTGAGTGAGAGGAAATACAGAGAGGTGAATGACAATAAATACAGACAGGTGAATGACAATAAATACAGACAGGTGAAGGACAATAAATAAAGACAGGTGAGTGAGAGGAAATACAGACAGGTGAATGACAATAAATAAAGACAGCTGAGTGAGAGGAAATACAGACAGGTGAATGACAATAAATACAGACAGATGAGTGAGAGGAAATACAGACAGGTGAATGACCATAAATAAAGACAGGTGAGTGAGAGGAAATACAGACAGGTGAATGAAAATAAATACAGAAAAGGTGAGTGAGAGGAAATACAGACAGGTGAACGACAATACAAAAAGACAGGTGAGTGAGAGGAAATACAGACTGGTGAGTGACAATAAATACAGACAGGTGAGTGAGAGTAAATACAGACAGGTGAATGACAATAAATAAAGACAGGTGTGTGAGAGGAAATACAGACAGGTGAATGACAATAAATTCAGACAGGTGAATGACAATAAACAAAGACAGCTGAGTGAGAGGAAATACAGACAGGTGAATGACAATAAATGCAGACAGGTGAATGACAATAAATACAGACAGGTGAGTGAGAGGAAATACAGACAGGTGAATGACAATAAATGAAGACAGGTGAATGAGAGGAAATACAGACAGGTGAGTGAGAGGAAATACAGACAGGTGAGTGAGAGGAAATACAGACAGGTGAATGACAATAAATACAGACAGGTGAATGACAATAGATACAGACAGGTGAGTGAGAGGAAATACAGACAGGTGAATGACAATAAATACAGACAGGTGAATGACAATAAATACAGATAGGTGAGTGAGAGGAAATACAGACAGGTGAATGACAATAAATACAGACAGGTGAGTGAGAGGAAATGCAGACAGGTGAATGACAATAAATACAGACAGGTGAATGAGAGGAAATACAGACAGGTGAATGACAATAAATACAGACAGGTGAATGACAATAAATACTGACATGTGAGTGAGAGGAAAAACAGACAGGTGAATGACAATAAATACAGACAGGTGACTGAGAGGAAATACAGACAGGTGAATGACAATAAATACAGACAGGTGAGTGAGAGGAAATACAGACAGGTGAATGACAATAAATACAGACAGGTGAGTGAGAGGAAATACAGACAGGTGAATGACAATTAATACAGACAGGTGAGTGAGTGGAAATACAGACAGGTGAATGACAATAAATACAGACAGGTGAGTGAGAGGAAATACAGACAGGTGAATGACAATAAATACAGACAGGTGAATGACAATAAATACAGACAGGTGAGTGAGAGGAAATACAGACAGGTGAATGACAATAAATACAGACAGGTGAGTGAGAGGAAATACAGACAGGTGAATGACAATTAATACAGACAGGTGAGTGAGAGGAAATACAGACAGGTGAATGACAATAAATACAGACAGGTGAGTGAGAGGAAATACAGACAGGTGAATGACAATAAATACAGACAGGTGAATGACAATAAATACAGACAGGTGAGTGAGAGGAAATACAGACAGGTGAGTGAGAGGAAATACAGACAGGTGAATGACAATAAGTAAAGACAGGTGAGTGAGAGGAAATACAGAGAGGTGAATGACAATAAATACAGACAGGTGAATGACAATAAATACAGACAGGTGAGTGAGAGGAAATACAGACAGGTGAGTGAGAGGAAGTACAGACAGGTGAATGACAATAAATAAAGACAGGTGAGTGAGAGGAAATACAGAGAGGTGAATGACAATAAATACAGACAGGTGAATGACAATAAATACAGACAGGTGAAGGACAATAAATAAAGACAGGTGAGTGAGAGGAAATACAGACAGGTGAATGACAATAAATAAAGACAGGTGAGTGAGAGCAAATACCGACAGGTGAATGACAATAAATAAAGACAGGTGAGTGAGAGGAAATACAGACAGGTGAATGACAATAAATAAAGACAGGTGAGTGAGAGGAAATACATACAGGTGAATGACAATAAATACAGACAGGTGAATGACAATAAATAAAGACAGGTGAGTGAGAGCAAATACCGACAGGTGAATGACAATAAATAAAGACAGGTGAGTGAGAGCAAATACCGACAGGTGAATGACAATAAATAAAGACAGGTGAGTGAGAGGAAATACATACAGGTGAATGACAATAAATACAGACAGGCGAATGACAATAAATAAAGACAGCTGAGTGAGAGGAAATACAGACAGGTGAAAGACAAAAAATACAGACAGGTGAGTGAGAGGAAATACAGACTGGTGAGTGACAATAAATACAGACAGGTGAGTGAGAGTAAATACAGACAGGTGAATGACAATAAATAAAGACAGGTGTGTGAGAGGAAATACAGACAGGTGAATGACAATAAATTCAGACAGGTGAATGACAATAAACAAAGACAGCTGAGTGAGAGGAAATACAGACAGGTGAATGACAATAAATGCAGACAGGTGAATGACAATAAATACAGACAGGTGAGTGAGAGGAAATTCTTTTGGGCCTCCTTATCTCGAGAGACAATGGATACGCGCCTGGAGGTGGTCAGTGGTTTGTGAAGCATCGCCTGGAGTGGCTATAAAGGCCAATTCTGGAGTAACAGGCTCTTCCACAGGTGCTGCAGATAAAATTTGTTTGTTGGGGCTGTTGCACAGTTGGCTCTCCCCTTGCGCCTCTGTCTTTTTTCCTGCCAACTACTAAGTCTCTTCGACTCGCCACAATTTAGCCCTGTCTTTATGGCTGCCCGCCAGCTCTGGCGAATGCTGGCAACTGACTCCCACGACTTGTGATCAATGTCACACGATTTCATGTCGCGTTTGCAGACGTCTTTATAACGGAGACATGGACGGCCGGTGGGTCTGATACCAGTGGCGAGCTCACTGTACAATGTGTCTTTGGGGATCCTGCCATCTTCCATGCGGCTCACATGGCCAAGCCATCTCAAGCGCCGCTGACTCAGTAGTGTGTATAAGCTGGGGATGTTGGCCGCTTCAAGGACTTCTGTGTTGGAGATATAGTCCTGCCACCTGATGCCAAGTATTCTCCGAAGGCAGCGAAGATGGAATGAATTGAGACGTCGCTCTTGGCTGGCATACGTTGTCCAGGCCTCGCTGCCGTAGAGCAAGGTACTGAGGACACAGGCCTGATACACTCGGACTTTTGTGTTCCGTGTCAGTGCGCCATTTTCCCACACTCTCTTGGCCAGTCTGAACATAGCAGTGGAAGCCTTACCCATGCGCTTGTTGATTTCTGCATCTAGAGACAGGTTACTGGTGATAGTTGAGCCTAGGTAGGTGAACTCTTGAACCACTTCCAGAGCGTGGTCGCCAATATTGATGGATGGAGCATTTCTGACATCCTGCCCCATGATGTTCGTTTTCTTGAGGCTGATGGTTAGGCCAAATTCATTGCAGGCAGACGCAAACCTGTCGATGAGACTCTGCAGGCATTCTTCAGTGTGAGATGTTAAAGCAGCATCGTCAGCAAAGAGGAGTTCTCTGATGAGGACTTTCCGTACTTTGGACTTCGCTCTTAGACGGGCAAGGTTGAACAACCTGCCCCCTGATCTTGTGTGGAGGAAAATTCCTTCTTCAGAGGATTTGAACGCATGTGAAAGCAGCAGGGAGAAGAAAATCCCAAAAAGTGTGGGTGCGAGAACACAGCCCTGTTTCACACCACTCAGGATAGGAAAGGGCTCTGATGAGGAGCCACCATGTTGAATTGTGCCTTTCATATTGTCATGGAATGAGGTGATGATACTTAGTAGCTTTGGTGGACATCCGATCTTTTCTAGTAGTCTGAAGAGACCACGTCTGCTGACGAGGTCAAAGGCTTTGGTGAGATCAATGAAAGCAATGTAGAGGGGCATCTGCTGTTCACGGCATTTCTCCTGTATCTGACGAAGGGAGAACAGCATGTCAATAGTCGATCTCTCTGCACGAAAGCCACACTGTGCCTCAGGGTAGACGCGCTCGGCCAGCTTCTGGAGCCTGTTCAGAGCGACTCGAGCAAAGACTTTCCCCACTATGCTGAGCAGGGAGATTCCACGGTAGTTGTTGCAGTCACCGCGGTCACCTTTGTTTTTATAGAGGGTGATGATGTTGGCATCGCGCATGTCCTGGGGTACTGCTCCCTCGTCCCAGCACAGGCATAGCAGTTCATGTAGTGCTGAGAGTATAGCAGGCTTGGCACTCTTGATTATTTCAGGGGTAATGCTGTCCTTCCCAGGGGCTTTTCCGCTGGCTAGGGAATCAATGGCATCACTGAGTTCCGATTTGGTTGGCTGTATGTCCAGCTCATCCATGACTGATAGAGGCTGGGCTGCATTGAGGGCAGTCTCAGTGACAGCATTCTCCCTGGAGTACAGTTCTAGGTAGTGCTCAACCCAGCGGTCCATCTGTTTGCGTTGGTCAGTGATTATGTCCCCCGATTTAGATTTGAGGGGGGTGATCTTCTTGATGGTTGGCCCAAGAGCTCTCTTCATGCCATCATACATTCCTCTGATGTTTCCGGTGTCTGAGGCCAGCTGAATATGACTGCATAGGTGTTGCCAGTAGTCGTTTGCGCAACGCCTAGCTGTTCTTTGTGCAGTACTTCTGGCTGCTTTAAGTGCTGCGGATGTTAAATCGCTGGGGGCTTTCTTGTAGTTCAAAAGTGCAATGCGCTTAGCGGCTATGACAGGTTCCAGCTCTTCATTATGAGATTGAAACCAGTCTGCATTTCTCTTCGCACTTTTGCCGTAGGTGGTCAAAGCTGACTCATAGATGGCGTCTCTGATGTGGGCCCACTTGGTCTCAGCATCCCCTGTGGGAGTGTTTTGAAGGGCTGTTACAAGTGAATTTAGAAATTTTTGCAACAGCTGTGGGTGAGAAATTCTGCTCGTGTTGATGCGCGGGTGGCCCTTCTGCTTGGAATGATGCAACTTCTTTGGTCTGAGTCTAACCTTGCTGCACACCAGGGAGTGGTCGGTGTCGCAGTCCGCACTGTGGAAGCTGCGTGTGATTTGAACACTGTTTAAGGCGGCTCGCCTTGTGACAATGAGGTCTAGCTGGTGCCAACGACGTGATCTTGGGTGCCTCCATGAAACCTGGTGACAGGGTTTAGTGTGAAAGAACGAGTTGGTGATGCAGAGGTTATGATAGGTACACAACTCAAGCAGTCTCTGCCCGTTCTCATTCATCCTTCCAACGCCATAGCGCCCAAGGCAGGAGGGCCATGAGTCATGGTCGGCCCCAACCCTGGCATTAAAGTCCCCCAGCAGGAATAGGTGTTCGGTGTTGGGGATGCTGCTAATGATGTTATGGAGTTGTTCATAGAACTGGTCTTTAGCTTCAGGTGCGGAACAGAGTGTTGGAGCATAGATGCTGAGTAGGTGTACTGGACCAGAGGTGATGAGAGGAAATACAGACAGGTGAATGACAATAAATACAGACAGGTGAATGACAATAAATACAGACAGGTGATTGAGAGGAAATACAGACAGGTGAATGACAATAAATACAGACAGGTGAATGACAATAAATACAGATAGGTGAGTGAGAGGAAATACAGACAGGTGAATGACAATAAATACAGACAGGTGAGTGAGAGGAAATGCAGACAGGTAAATGACAATAAATACAGACAGGTGAATGAGAGGAAATACAGACAGGTGAATGACAATAAATACAGACAGGTGAATGACAATAAATACAGACATGTGAGTGAGAGGAAAAACAGACAGGTGAATGACAATAAATACAGACAGGTGAGTGAGAGGAAATACAGACAGGTGAATGACAATAAATACAGACAGGTGAGTGAGAGGAAATACAGACAGGTGAATGACAATAAATACAGACAGGTGAGTGAGAGGAAATACAGACAGGTGAATGACAATTAATACAGACAGGTGAGTGAGTGGAAATACAGACAGGTGAATGACAATAAATACAGACAGGTGAGTGAGAGGAAATACAGACAGGTGAATGACAATAAATACAGACAGGTGAGTGAGAGGAAATACAGACAGGTGAGTGAGAGGAAATACAGACAGGTGAGTGAGAGGAAATACAGACAGGTGAGTGAGAGGAAATACAGACAGGTGAATGACAATAAGTAAAGACAGGTGAGTGAGAGGAAATACAGAGAGGTGAATGACAATAAATACAGACAGGTGAATGACAATAAATACAGACAGGTGAGTGAGAGGAAATACAGACAGGTGAGTGAGAGGAAATACAGACAGGTGAATGACAATAAATAAAGACAGGTGAGTGAGAGGAAATACAGAGAGGTGAATGACAATAAATACAGACAGGTGAATGACAATAAATACAGACAGGTGAAGGACAATAAATAAAGACAGGTGAGTGAGAGGAAATACAGACAGGTGAATGACAATAAATAAAGACAGCTGAGTGAGAGGAAATACAGACAGGTGAATGACAATAAATACAGACAGATGAGTGAGAGGAAATACAGACAGGTGAATGACCATAAATAAAGACAGGTGAGTGAGAGGAAATACAGACAGGTGAATGAAAATAAATACAGAAAAGGTGAGTGAGAGGAAATACAGACAGGTGAATGACAATACAAAAAGACAGGTGAGTGAGAGGAAATACAGACAGGTGAAGGACAATAAATACAGACGGGTGAGTGAGAGGAAATACAGACAGGTGAATGACAATAAATTAAGACAGGTGAGTGAGAGCAAATACCGACAGGTGAATGACAATAAATAAAGACAGGTGAGTGAGAGGAAATACAGACAGGTGAATGACAATAAATAAAGACAGGTGAGTGAGAGGAAATACAGACAGGTGAATGACAATAAATAAAGACAGGTGAGTGAGAGCAAATACCGACAGGTGAATGACAATAAATACATACAGGTGAATGACAATAAATACAGACAGGTGAATGACAATAAATAAAGACAGGTGAGTGAGAGCAAATACCGACAGGTGAATGACAATAAATAAAGACAGGTGAGTGAGAGGAAATACATACAGGTGAATGACAATAAATACAGACAGGCGAATGACAATAAATAAAGACAGCTGAGTGAGAGGAAATACAGACAGGTGAAAGACAAGAAATACAGACAGGTGAGTGAGAGGAAATAGAGACTGGTGAGTGACAATAAATACAGACAGGTGAGTGAGAGTAAATACAGACAGGTGAATGACAATAAATAAAGACAGGTGAGTGAGAGGAAATACAGACAGGTGAATGACAATAAATTCAGACAGGAGAATGACAATAAATAAAGACAGCTGAGTGAGAGGAAATACAGACAGGTGAATGACAATAAATACAGACAGGTGAATGACAATAAATAAAGACAGGTGAGTGAGAGGAAATACAGACAGGTGAATGACAATAAATAAAGACAGGTGAGTGAGAGGAAATACAGACAGGTGAATGACAATAAATTCAGACAGGTGAATGACAATAAATAAAGACAGCTGAGTGAGAGGAAATACAGACAGGTGAATAACAATAAATACAGACAGGTGAATGACAATAAATACAGACAGGTGAATGACAATAAATACAGACAGCTGAGTGAGAGGAAATACAGACAGGTGAATGACAATAAATACAGACAGGTGAGTGAGAGGAAATACAGACAGGTGAATGACAATAAATACAGACAGGTGAATGACAATAAATACAGACAGGTGAAAAAAAGTAAATAAAGACAGGTGAGTGACAATAAATACAGACAGGTGAATGACAATAAATAAAGACAGGTGAGTGATAATAAATGAAGACAGGTGAGTGACAAGAAATTAAGACAGGTGAGTGAGAGGAAATACAGACAGGTGAATGACAAAAAATACAGACAGGTGAATGACAATAAATACAGACAGGTGAGTGAGAGGAAATACAGACAGGTGAATGACAATAAATACAGACAGGTGAATGACAATAAATACAGACAGGTGAATGAGAGGAAATACAGACCGGTGAGTGAGAGGAAATACAGACAGGTGAATGACAATAAATACAGACAGGTGAGTGAGAGGAAATACAGACAGGTGAATGACAATAAATACAGACAGGTGAATGCCAATAAATGCAGGCAGCTGAGTGCCCGTAAATACAGACATGTGAGTGACAGTAAATACCGACAAGTGAGTGAGGGTAAATACAAATAGTTGAGTGAGGGTAAATACAGACAGTTGAGTTAGAGTAAATACAGACAGTTGAGTGAGGGTAAATATAGACAGGTGAGTGAGACGAAATACAGACAGGTGAATAACAATAAGTACAGACAGTTGAGTGACAGTAAATACAGACAGTTGAGTGAGAGTAAATAAAGACAGGTGAGTGACAATAAATACAAACAGGTGAATGACAATAAATAAAGACAGGTGAGTGACAATAAATGCAGACAGGTGAGTTACAATAAATACAGACAGGTGAGTGAGAGGAAATACAGACAGGTGAATGACAATAAATACAGAGAGGTGAGTGACAGTAAATACAGACAGTTGAGTGAGAGTAAATACATACAGGTGAGTGACAGTAAATACAGACATGTGAGTGACAATAAATACAGACAGGTGAATGACAATAAATACAGACAGGCGAGTGAGAGTAAATACAGACAGGTGAGTGACAGTAAATACAGACATGTGAGTGACAATAAATATAGACAGGTGAATGACAGTAAATACAGACAGTTGAGTGAGAGTAAATACAGACAGGTGAGTGACAGTAAATACAGACAGTTGAGTGAGAGTAAATACAGACATGTGAGTGACAATAAATACAGACAGGTGAATGACAATAAATACAGACAGGTGAGTGAGAATAAATACAGACAGGTGAGTGACAGTAAATACAGACATGTGAGTGACAATAAATATAGACAGGTGAATGACAGTAAATACAGACAGTTGAGTGAGAGTAAATACAGACAGGTGAGTGACAGTAAATACAGACAGGTGAATGACAATAAATACAGACAGGTGAGTGACAATAAAAACAGACATGTGAGTGACAATAAATACAGACATGTGAGTGACAGTAAATACAGGCATGTGAGTGACAGTAAATACAGACATGTGAGTGAGGGTAAATACAGACAGTTGAGTGAGGGTAAATACAGACAGTTGAGTGAGAGTAAATACAGACAGTTGAGTGAGGGTAAATACAGACATTTGAGTGAGAGCAAATACAGACAGGTGAATAACAATAAATACAGACAGTTGAGTGACAGTAAATACAGACAGATGAGTGAAAATAAATACAGATAGGTGTGTGAGAGTAAATACAGACAGGTAAATGACAATAAATACAGACAGTTGAGTGACTGTAAATACAGACAGGTGAGTGAGAGTAAATACAGACAGGTGAGTGACAATAAATACAGACAAGTGAGTGAGAGTAAATACAGACAGGTGAATGACAATAAATACAGACAGTTGAGTGACAGCAAATACAGACAGGTGTGTGAAAGTAAATACAGACGGGTGAGTGAGAGTAAATACAGACAGTTCAGTGACAATAAATACAGAGAGGAGAGTGAGAGTCAATACAGAGAGGTGAATGACAATAAAAACAGACAGGTGAGTGACAGTAAATACAGACAGGTGAATGTCAATAAATACAGACAGGAGAGTGACAGTAAATACAGACAAGTGAGTGACAATAAATACAGACAGGAGAGTGAGAGTCAATACAGAGAGCTGAATGACAATAAATACAGACAGTTGAGTGACAGTAAATACAAACAGGTGAATGTCAATAAATACAGACAGGAGAGTGACAGTAAATACAGACAGGTGAATGTCAATAAATACAGACAGGAGAGTGACAGTAAATACAGACAAGTGAGTGACAATAAATACAGACAGGAGAGTGAGAGTCAATACAGAGAGGTGAATGACAATAAATACAGACAGTTGAGTGACAGTAAATACAAACAGGTGAGTGACAATAAATACAGAAAGGTGAGTAACAATAAATACAGACAGGTGAATGGCAATAAATACAGACAGGTGAGTGACAATAAATACAGACAGGTGAATGACAATAAATACCGACAGGTGAATGACAATAAATACAGAAAGCTGAGTGACAATAAATGCAGACAGGTGAATGACAATAAATACAGACAGTTGAGTCACAGTAAATACAGACAAGTGAGTGACAATAAATACAGACAGGTGAATGACAATAAATACAGACAGGTGAGTGACAATAAATACAGAAAGGTGAGTGACAATAAATACAGACAGGTGAATGACAATAAATACAGAAAGCTGAGTGACAATAAATGCAGACAGGTGAATGACAATAAATACAGACAGGTGAGTGACAATAAATACAGAAAGGTGAGTGACAATAAATACAGACAGGTGAATGACAATAAATACAGAAAGCTGAGTGACAATAAATGCAGACAGGTGAATGACAATAAATACAGACAGTTGAGTCACAGTAAATACAGACAAGTGAGTGACAATAAATACAGACAGGTGAATGACAATAAATACAGACAGGTGAGTGACAATAAATACAGAAAGGTGAGTGACAATAAATACAGACAGGTGAATGGCAATAAATACAGAAAGCTGAGTGACAATAAATGCAGACAGGTGAATGACAATAAATACAGACAGTTGAGTCACAGTAAATACAGACAGGTGAGTGAGAGTAAATACAGACAGGTGAGTGACAATAAATACAGACAGGTGTGTGACAGTAAATACAGACAGGTGAATGACAATAAATACAGACAGTTGAGTCACAGTAAATACAGACAGGTGAGTGAGAGTAAATACAGACAGGTGAATGACAATAAATACAGACAGGCGAGTGAGAGTAAATACAGACAGGTGAGTGACAATAAATACAGACAGGTGAGTGAGAGTAAATACAGACAGGCGAGTGAGAGTAAATACAGACAGGTGTGTGAGAGTAAATACAGACAGGTGAATGACAATAAATACAGACAGTTGACTCACAGTAAATACATACAGGTGAGTGAGAGTAAATACAGACAGGTGAATGACAATTAATAGAGACAGTTGAGTGACAGCAAATACAGACAGTTGAGTGAAAGTAAATACAGACAGGTGAGTGAGAGTAAATACAGACATTTCAGTGACAATAAATACAGACAGGAGTGTGAGAGTCAATACAGAGAGGTGAAAGACAATAAATACAGACAGGTGAGTGACAGTAAATACAGACAGGTGAATGACAATAAATACAGAAATGTGAGTGACAATAAATACAGACAGGTGAATGACAATGAATACAGAAAGGTGAGTGACAATAAATACAGACAGGTGAATGGCATTAAATACTGACAGGTGAGTGACAATAAATACAGACAGTTGAATGACAATAAATACCGACAGGGAAATGACTATAAATACAGAAAGGTGAGTCACAATAAATACAGACAGGTGAATGACAACAAATACAGACATGTGAATGACAATAAATACCGACAGGTGAGTGACAGTAAATACAGACAGGTGAGTGAGAGGAAATACAGACAGGTGAATGACAATGAATACAGTCAGGTGAATGACAATAAATAACGACAAGGAAATGACTATAAATACAGAAAGGTGAGTCACAATAAATACAGACAGGTGAATGACAATAAATACAGACATGTGAATGACAATAAATACCGACAGGTGAGTGACAGTAAATACAGACAGGTGAGTGAGAGGAAATACAGACAGGTGAATGACAATAAATAAAGACAGCTGAGTGAGAGGAAATACAGACAGGTGAATGACAATAAATACAGACAGGTGAGTGAGAGGAAATACAGACAGGTGAATGACAATAAATACCGACAGGTGAATGACAATAAATACAGAAAGGTCCGTGACAATAAATACAGACAGGTGAGTGACAGTAAATACAGACAGGTGAGTGACAATAAATACAGACAGGTGAGTGACAGTAAATACAGAAAGGTGAGTCACAATAAATACAGACAGGTGAATGACAACAAATACAGACATGTGAATGACAATAAATACCGACAGGTGAGTGACAGTAAATACAGACCGGTGAGTGAGAGGAAATACAGACAGGTGAATGACAATAAATACAGACAGGTGAGTGAGAGGAAATACAGACAGGTGAATGACAATAAATACAGACAGGTGAATGCCAATAAATGCAGGCAGCTGAGTGCCAGTAAATACAGACATGTGAGTGACAGTAAATACCGACAAGTGAGTGAGGGTAAATACAAATAGTTGAGTGAGGGTAAATACAGACAGTTGAGTTAGAGTAAATACAGACAGTTGAGTGAGGGTAAATATAGACAGGTGAGTGAGACGAAATACAGACAGGTGAATAACAATAAGTACAGACAGTTGAGTGACAGTAAATACAGACAGTTGAGTGAGAGTAAATAAAGACAGGTGAGTGACAATAAATACAAACAGGTGAATGACAATAAATAAAGACAGGTGAGTGACAATAAATGCAGACAGGTGAGTTACAATAAATACAGACAGGTGAGTGAGAGGAAATACAGACAGGTGAATGACAATAAATACAGAGAGGTGAGTGACAGTAAATACAGACAGTTGAGTGAGAGTAAATACATACAGGTGAGTGACAGTAAATACAGACATGTGAGTGACAATAAATACAGACAGGTGAATGACAATAAATACAGACAGGCGAGTGAGAGTAAATACAGACAGGTGAGTGACAGTAAATACAGACATGTGAGTGACAATAAATATAGACAGGTGAATGACAGTAAATACAGACAGTTGAGTGAGAGTAAATACAGACAGGTGAGTGACAGTAAATACAGACAGTTGAGTGAGAGTAAATACAGACATGTGAGTGACAATAAATACAGACAGGTGAATGACAATAAATACAGACAGGTGAGTGAGAATAAATACAGACAGGTGAGTGACAGTAAATACAGACATGTGAGTGACAATAAATATAGACAGGTGAATGACAGTAAATACAGACAGTTGAGTGAGAGTAAATACAGACAGGTGAGTGACAGTAAATACAGACAGGTGAATGACAATAAATACAGACAGGTGAGTGACAATAAAAACAGACATGTGAGTGACAATAAATACAGACATGTGAGTGACAGTAAATACAGGCATGTGAGTGACAGTAAATACAGACATGTGAGTGAGGGTAAATACAGACAGTTGAGTGAGGGTAAATACAGACAGTTGAGTGAGAGTAAATACAGACAGTTGAGTGAGGGTAAATACAGACATTTGAGTGAGAGCAAATACAGACAGGTGAATAACAATAAATACAGACAGTTGAGTGACAGTAAATACAGACAGATGAGTGAAAATAAATACAGATAGGTGTGTGAGAGTAAATACAGACAGGTAAATGACAATAAATACAGACAGTTGAGTGACTGTAAATACAGACAGGTGAGTGAGAGTAAATACAGACAGGTGAGTGACAATAAATACAGACAAGTGAGTGAGAGTAAATACAGACAGGTGAATGACAATAAATACAGACAGTTGAGTGACAGCAAATACAGACAGGTGTGTGAAAGTAAATACAGACGGGTGAGTGAGAGTAAATACAGACAGTTCAGTGACAATAAATACAGAGAGGAGAGTGAGAGTCAATACAGAGAGGTGAATGACAATAAAAACAGACAGGTGAGTGACAGTAAATACAGACAGGTGAATGTCAATAAATACAGACAGGAGAGTGACAGTAAATACAGACAAGTGAGTGACAATAAATACAGACAGGAGAGTGAGAGTCAATACAGAGAGCTGAATGACAATAAATACAGACAGTTGAGTGACAGTAAATACAAACAGGTGAATGTCAATAAATACAGACAGGAGAGTGACAGTAAATACAGACAGGTGAATGTCAATAAATACAGACAGGAGAGTGACAGTAAATACAGACAAGTGAGTGACAATAAATACAGACAGGAGAGTGAGAGTCAATACAGAGAGGTGAATGACAATAAATACAGACAGTTGAGTGACAGTAAATACAAACAGGTGAGTGACAATAAATACAGAAAGGTGAGTAACAATAAATACAGACAGGTGAATGGCAATAAATACAGACAGGTGAGTGACAATAAATACAGACAGGTGAATGACAATAAATACCGACAGGTGAATGACAATAAATACAGAAAGCTGAGTGACAATAAATGCAGACAGGTGAATGACAATAAATACAGACAGTTGAGTCACAGTAAATACAGACAAGTGAGTGACAATAAATACAGACAGGTGAATGACAATAAATACAGACAGGTGAGTGACAATAAATAAAGAAAGGTGAGTGACAATAAATACAGACAGGTGAATGACAATAAATACAGAAAGCTGAGTGACAATAAATGCAGACAGGTGAATGACAATAAATACAGACAGTTGAGTCACAGTAAATACAGACAAGTGAGTGACAATAAATACAGACAGGTGAATGACAATAAATACAGACAGTTGAGTCACAGTAAATACAGACAAGTGAGTGACAATAAATACAGACAGGTGAATGACAATAAATACAGACAGGTGAGTGACAATAAATACAGAAAGGTGAGTGACAATAAATACAGACAGGTGAATGGCAATAAATACAGAAAGCTGAGTGACAATAAATGCAGACAGGTGAATGACAATAAATACAGACAGTTGAGTCACAGTAAATACAGACAGGTGAGTGAGAGTAAATACAGACAGGTGAGTGACAATAAATACAGACAGGTGTGTGACAGTAAATACAGACAGGTGAATGACAATAAATACAGACAGTTGAGTCACAGTAAATACAGACAGGTGAGTGAGAGTAAATACAGACAGGTGAATGACAATAAATACAGACAGGCGAGTGAGAGTAAATACAGACAGGTGAGTGACAATAAATACAGACAGGTGAGTGAGAGTAAATACAGACAGGTGAGTGAGAGTAAATACAGACAGGTGTGTGAGAGTAAATACAGACAGGTGAATGAAAATAAATACAGACAGTTGACTCACAGTAAATACATACAGGTGAGTGAGAGTAAATACAGACAGGTGAATGACAATTAATAGAGACAGTTGAGTGACAGCAAATACAGACAGTTGAGTGAAAGTAAATACAGACAGGTGAGTGAGAGTAAATACAGACATTTCAGTGACAATAAATACAGACAGGAGTGTGAGAGTCAATACAGAGAGGTGAAAGACAATAAATACAGACAGGTGAGTGACAGTAAATACAGACAGGTGAATGACAATAAATACAGAAATGTGAGTGACAATAAATACAGACAGGTGAATGACAATGAATACAGAAAGGTGAGTGACAATAAATACAGACAGGTGAATGGCATTAAATACTGACAGGTGAGTGACAATAAATACAGACAGTTGAATGACAATAAATACCGACAGGGAAATGACTATAAATACAGAAAGGTGAGTCACAATAAATACAGACAGGTGAATGACAACAAATACAGACATGTGAATGACAATAAATACCGACAGGTGAGTGACAGTAAATACAGACAGGTGAGTGAGAGGAAATACAGACAGGTGAATGACAATGAATACAGTCAGGTGAATGACAATAAATACCGACAAGGAAATGACTATAAATACAGAAAGGTGAGTCACAATAAATACAGACAGGTGAATGACAATAAATACAGACATGTGAATGACAATAAATACCGACAGGTGAGTGACAGTAAATACAGACAGGTGAGTGAGAGGAAATACAGACAGGTGAATGACAATAAATAAAGACAGCTGAGTGAGAGGAAATACAGACAGGTGAATGACAATAAATACAGACAGGTGAGTGAGAGGAAATACAGACAGGTGAATGACAATAAATACCGACAGGTGAATGACAATAAATACAGAAAGGTCCGTGACAATAAATACAGACAGGTGAGTGACAGTAAATACAGACAGGTGAGTGACAATAAATACAGACAGGTGAGTGACTGTATATAAAGACAGGTGAGTGAGAGTAAATATAGACAGGTGAGTGACAGTAAATACAGACAGGTGAGTGAGAGTAAATACAGACAGGTGAGTGACAGTAAATCCAGACAGGTGAGTGACAGCAAATACAGACAGATGAGTGAAAATAAATACAGACATGTGAGTGACAGTAAATGCAGACAGATGAATGAAAATAAATACAGACATGTGAGTGACAGTAAATCCAGACAGGTGAGGGACAGTAAATCCAGACAGTTGAGTGACAGCAAATACAGACAGGTGAGTGAGAGTAAATACAGACAAGTGATTGACAGAAAATACAGACAGGTGATTGAGAGTAAATACAGACATGTGAGTGACAGTAAATACAGACAGGTGAGTGAGAGTAAATACAGACAGGTGAGTGACTGTAAATCCAGACAGGTGAGTGACAGCTAATACAGACAGATGAGTGAAAATAAATACAGACTGGAGAGTGAGAGTCAATACAGAGAGGTGAATGACAATAAATACAGACAGTTGAGTGACAGTAAATACAAACAGGTGAATGTCAATAAATAAAGACAGGAGAGTGACAATAAATACAGACAGGTGAGTGACAATAAATACAGAAAGGTGAGTAACAATAAATACAGACAGGTGAATGGCAATAAATACAGACAGGTGAGTGACAATAAATACAGACAGGTGAATGACAATAAATACCGACAGGTGAATGACAATAAATACAGAAAGCTGAGTGACAATAAATGCAGACAGGTGAATGACAATAAATACAGACAGTTGAGTCACAGTAAATACAGACAAGTGAGTGACAATAAATACAGACAGGTGAATGACAATAAATACAGACAGGTGAGTGACAATAAATACAGAAAGCTGAGTGACAATAAATGCAGACAGGTGAATGACAATAAATACAGACAGTTGAGTCACAGTAAATACAGACAGTTGAGTCACAGTAAATACAGACAGGTGAGTGAGAGTAAATACAGACAGGTGAATGACAATAAATACAGACAGGCGAGTGAGAGTAAATACAGACAGGTGAGTGACAATAAATACAGACAGGTGAGTGAGAGTAAATACAGACAGGTGAGTGAGAGTAAATACAGACAGGTGTGTGAGAGTAAATACAGACAGGTGAATGACAATAAATACAGACAGTTGACTCACAGTAAATACATACAGGTGAGTGAGAGTAAATACAGACAGGTGAATGACAATTAATAGAGACAGTTGAGTGACAGCAAATACAGACAGTTGAGTGAAAGTAAATACAGACAGGTGAGTGAGAGTAAATACAGACATTTCAGTGACAATAAATACAGACAGGAGTGTGAGAGTCAATACAGAGAGGTGAAAGACAATAAATACAGACAGGTGAGTGACAGTAAATACAGACAGGTGAATGACAATAAATACAGAAATGTGAGTGACAATAAATACAGACAGGTGAATGACAATGAATACAGAAAGGTGAGTGACAATAAATACAGACAGGTGAATGGCATTAAATACTGACAGGTGAGTGACAATAAATACAGACAGTTGAATGACAATAAATACCGACAGGGAAATGACTATAAATACAGAAAGGTGAGTCACAATAAATACAGACAGGTGAATGACAACAAATACAGACATGTGAATGACAATAAATACCGACAGGTGAGTGACAGTAAATACAGACAGGTGAGTGAGAGGAAATACAGACAGGTGAATGACAATGAATACAGTCAGGTGAATGACAATAAATACCGACAAGGAAATGACTATAAATACAGAAAGGTGAGTCACAATAAATACAGACAGGTGAATGACAATAAATACAGACATGTGAATGACAATAAATACCGACAGGTGAGTGACAGTAAATACAGACAGGTGAGTGAGAGGAAATACAGACAGGTGAATGACAATAAATAAAGACAGCTGAGTGAGAGGAAATACAGACAGGTGAATGACAATAAATACAGACAGGTGAGTGAGAGGAAATACAGACAGGTGAATGACAATAAATACCGACAGGTGAATGACAATAAATACAGAAAGGTCCGTGACAATAAATACAGACAGGTGAGTGACAGTAAATACAGACAGGTGAGTGAGAGTAAATACAGACAAGTGATTGACAGAAAATACAGACAGGTGATTGAGAGTAAATACAGACATGTGAGTGACAGTAAATACAGACAGGTGAGTGAGAGTAAATACAGACAGGTGAGTGACTGTAAATCCAGACAGGTGAGTGACAGCAAATACAGACAGATGAGTGAAAATAAATACAGACAGGAGAGTGAGAGTCAATACAGAGAGGTGAATGACAATAAATACAGACAGTTGAGTGACAGTAAATACAAACAGGTGAATGTCAATAAATACAGACAGGAGAGTGACAATAAATACAGACAGGTGAGTGACAATAAATACAGAAAGGTGAGTAACAATAAATACAGACAGGTGAATGGCAATAAATACAGACAGGTGAGTGACAATAAATACAGACAGGTGAATGACTATAAATACCGACAGGTGAATGACAATAAATACAGAAAGCTGTGTGACAATAAATGCAGACAGGTGAATGACAATAAATACAGACAGTTGAGTCACAGTAAATACAGACAAGTGAGTGACTATAAATACAGACAGGTGAATGACAATAAATACAGACAGGTGAGTGACAATAAATACAGAAAGGTGAGTGACAATAAATACAGACAGGTGAATGGCAATAAATACAGAAAGCTGAGTGACAATAAATGCAGACAGGTGAATGACAATAAATACAGACAGTTGAGTCACAGTAAATACAGACAGGTGAGTGAGAGTAAATACAGACAGGTGAGTGACAATAAATACAGACAGGTGTGTGACAGTAAATACAGACAGGTGAATGACAATAAATACAGACAGTTGAGTCACAGTAAATACAGACATGTGAGTGACAGTAAATACAGACAGGTGAGTGAGAGTAAATACAGACAGGTGAGTGACTGTAAATCCAGACAGGTGAGTGACAGCTAATACAGACAGATGAGTGAAAATAAATACAGACTGGAGAGTGAGAGTCAATACAGAGAGGTGAATGACAATAAATACAGACAGTTGAGTGACAGTAAATACAAACAGGTGAATGTCAATAAATAAAGACAGGAGAGTGACAATAAATACAGACAGGTGAGTGACAATAAATACAGAAAGGTGAGTAACAATAAATACAGACAGGTGAATGGCAATAAATACAGACAGGTGAGTGACAATAAATACAGACAGGTGAATGACAATAAATACCGACAGGTGAATGACAATAAATACAGAAAGCTGAGTGACAATAAATGCAGACAGGTGAATGACAATAAATACAGACAGTTGAGTCACAGTAAATACAGACAAGTGAGTGACAATAAATACAGACAGGTGAATGACAATAAATACAGACAGGTGAGTGACAATAAATACAGAAAGCTGAGTGACAATAAATGCAGACAGGTGAATGACAATAAATACAGACAGTTGAGTCACAGTAAATACAGACAGTTGAGTCACAGTAAATACAGACAGGTGAGTGAGAGTAAATACAGACAGGTGAATGACAATAAATACAGACAGGCGAGTGAGAGTAAATACAGACAGGTGAGTGACAATAAATACAGACAGGTGAGTGAGAGTAAATACAGACAGGTGAGTGAGAGTAAATACAGACAGGTGTGTGAGAGTAAATACAGACAGGTGAATGACAATAAATACAGACAGTTGACTCACAGTAAATACATACAGGTGAGTGAGAGTAAATACAGACAGGTGAATGACAATTAATAGAGACAGTTGAGTGACAGCAAATACAGACAGTTGAGTGAAAGTAAATACAGACAGGTGAGTGAGAGTAAATACAGACATTTCAGTGACAATAAATACAGACAGGAGTGTGAGAGTCAATACAGAGAGGTGAAAGACAATAAATACAGACAGGTGAGTGACAGTAAATACAGACAGGTGAATGACAATAAATACAGAAATGTGAGTGACAATAAATACAGACAGGTGAATGACAATGAATACAGAAAGGTGAGTGACAATAAATACAGACAGGTGAATGGCATTAAATACTGACAGGTGAGTGACAATAAATACAGACAGTTGAATGACAATAAATACCGACAGGGAAATGACTATAAATACAGAAAGGTGAGTCACAATAAATACAGACAGGTGAATGACAACAAATACAGACATGTGAATGACAATAAATACCGACAGGTGAGTGACAGTAAATACAGACAGGTGAGTGAGAGGAAATACAGACAGGTGAATGACAATGAATACAGTCAGGTGAATGACAATAAATACCGACAAGGAAATGACTATAAATACAGAAAGGTGAGTCACAATAAATACAGACAGGTGAATGACAATAAATACAGACATGTGAATGACAATAAATACCGACAGGTGAGTGACAGTAAATACAGACAGGTGAGTGAGAGGAAATACAGACAGGTGAATGACAATAAATAAAGACAGCTGAGTGAGAGGAAATACAGACAGGTGAATGACAATAAATACAGACAGGTGAGTGAGAGGAAATACAGACAGGTGAATGACAATAAATACCGACAGGTGAATGACAATAAATACAGAAAGGTCCGTGACAATAAATACAGACAGGTGAGTGACAGTAAATACAGACAGGTGAGTGAGAGTAAATACAGACAAGTGATTGACAGAAAATACAGACAGGTGATTGAGAGTAAATACAGACATGTGAGTGACAGTAAATACAGACAGGTGAGTGAGAGTAAATACAGACAGGTGAGTGACTGTAAATCCAGACAGGTGAGTGACAGCAAATACAGACAGATGAGTGAAAATAAATACAGACAGGAGAGTGAGAGTCAATACAGAGAGGTGAATGACAATAAATACAGACAGTTGAGTGACAGTAAATACAAACAGGTGAATGTCAATAAATACAGACAGGAGAGTGACAATAAATACAGACAGGTGAGTGACAATAAATACAGAAAGGTGAGTAACAATAAATACAGACAGGTGAATGGCAATAAATACAGACAGGTGAGTGACAATAAATACAGACAGGTGAATGACTATAAATACCGACAGGTGAATGACAATAAATACAGAAAGCTGTGTGACAATAAATGCAGACAGGTGAATGACAATAAATACAGACAGTTGAGTCACAGTAAATACAGACAAGTGAGTGACTATAAATACAGACAGGTGAATGACAATAAATACAGACAGGTGAGTGACAATAAATACAGAAAGGTGAGTGACAATAAATACAGACAGGTGAATGGCAATAAATACAGAAAGCTGAGTGACAATAAATGCAGACAGGTGAATGACAATAAATACAGACAGTTGAGTCACAGTAAATACAGACAGGTGAGTGAGAGTAAATACAGACAGGTGAGTGACAATAAATACAGACAGGTGTGTGACAGTAAATACAGACAGGTGAATGACAATAAATACAGACAGTTGAGTCACAGTAAATACAGACAGGTGAGTGAGAGTAAATACAGACAGGTGAATGACAATAAATACAGACAGGCGAGTGAGAGTAAATACAGACAGGTGAGTGACAATAAATACAGACAGGTGAGTGAGAGTAAATACAGACAGGTGAGTGAGAGTAAATACAGACAGGTGTGTGAGAGTAAATACAGACAGGTGTGTGAGAGTAAATACAGACAGGTGAATGACAATAAATACAGACAGTTGACTCACAGTAAATACATACAGGTGAGTGAGAGTAAATACAGACAGGTGAATGACAATTAATAGAGACAGTTGAGTGACAGCAAATACAGACAGTTGAGAGAAAGGAAATACAGACAGGTGAGTGAGAGTAAATACAGACATTTCAGTGACAATAAATACAGACAGGAGTGTGAGAGTCAATACAGAGAGGTGAAAGACAATAAATACAGACAGGTGAGTGACAGTAAATACAGACAGGTGAATGACAATAAATACAGAAATGTGAGTGACAATAAATACAGACAGGTGAATGACAATGAATACAGAAAGGTGAGTGACAATAAATACAGACAGGTGAATGGCATTAAATACTGACAGGTGAGTGACAATAAATACAGACAGTTGAATGACAATAAATACCGACAGGGAAATGACTATAAATACAGAAAGGTGAGTCACAATAAATACAGACAGGTGAATGACAACAAATACAGACATGTGAATGACAATAAATACCGACAGGTGAGTGTCAGTAAATACAGACAGGTGAGTGAGAGGAAATACAGACAGGTGAGTGACAATAAATACAGACAGTTGAATGACAATAAATACCGACAGGGAAATGACTATAAATACAGAAAGGTGAGTCACAATAAATACAGACAGGTGAATGACAACAAATACAGACATGTGAATGACAATAAATACCGACAGGTGAGTGACAGTAAATACAGACAGGTGAGTGAGAGGAAATACAGACAGGTGAATGACAATAAATAAAGACAGCTGAGTGAGAGGAAATACAGACAGGTGAATGACAATAAATACAGACAGGTGAGTGAGAGGAAATACAGACAGCTGAATGACAATAAATACCGACAGGTGAATGACAATAAATACAGAAAGGTCCGTGACAATAAATACAGACAGGTGAGTGACAGTAAATACAGACAGGTGAGTGACAATAAATACAGACAGGTGAGTGACTGTATATAAAGACAGGTGAGTGAGAGTAAATATAGACAGGTGAGTGACAGTAAATACAGACAGGTGAGTGAGAGTAAATACAGACAGGTGAGTGACAGTAAATCCAGACAGGTGAGTGACAGCAAATACAGACAGATGAGTGAAAATAAATACAGACATGTGAGTGACAGTAAATGCAGACAGATGAATGAAAATAAATACAGACATGTGAGTGACAGTAAATCCAGACATGTGAGGGACAGTAAATCCAGACAGTTGAGTGACAGCAAATACAGACAGGTGAGTGAGAGTAAATACAGACAAGTGATTGACAGAAAATACAGACAGGTGATTGAGAGTAAATACAGACATGTGAGTGACAGTAAATACAGACAGGTGAGTGAGAGTAAATACAGACAGGTGAGTGACTGTAAATCCAGACAGGTGAGTGACAGCAAATACAGACAGATGAGTGAAAATAAATACAGACATGTGAGTGACAGTAAATCCAGACAGATGAGTGAAAATAAATACAGACATGTGAGTGACAGTAAATCCAGACATGTGAAGGACAGTAAATGCAGACAGTTGAGTGACAGCAAATACAGACAGGTGAGTGAGAGTAAATACAGAGAAGTGATTGACAGAAAATACAGACAGGTGATTGAGAGTAAATACAGACAGGTGAGTGACAGTAAATAAAGACAGGTGAGTGAGAGTAAATACAGACAGGTGAGTGAGGGTAAATACAGACAGGTGAGTGACAGTAAATCCAGACAGGTGAGTGACAGCAAATACAGACAGATGAGTGAAAATAAATACAGACATGTGAGTGACAGTAAATCCAGACAAATGAGGGACAGTAAATCCAGACAGTTGAGTGACAGCATATACAGACAGGTGATTGAGAGTAAATACAGACAGGTGAGTGACAGTAAATACAGACAGGTGAGTGACAGTAAATCCAGACAGGTGAGTGACAGCAAATAAAGACAGATGAGTGAAAATAAATACAGACATGTGAGTGACAGTAAATCCAGACAGGTGAAGGACAGTAAATGCAGACAGTTGAGTGAGAGCAAATACAGAATGGTGAGTGAGAGTAAATACAGACAGGTGAAGGACAGTAAATGCAGACAGTTGAGTGACAGCAAATACAGACAGGTGAGTGAGAGTAAATACAGAGAAGTGATTGACAGAAAATACAGACAGGTGATTGAGAGTAAATACAGACAGATGAGTGAAAATAAGTACAGACATGTGAGTGAGAGGAAATAAAGACAGGTGAATGACAGTAAATAAAGACAGCTGAGTGAGAGGAAATACAGACAGGTGAATGACAATAAATACAGACAGGTGAGTGAGAGGAAATACAGACAGGTGAATGACCATAAATAAAGACAGGTGAGTGAGAGGAAATACAGACAGGTGAATGAAAATAAATACAGACAGGTGAATGAGAGGAAATACAGACAGGTGAGTGAGAGGAAATACAGACAGGTGAATGACAATAAATAAAGACAGGCGAGTGAGAGGAAATACAGACAGGTGAAGGACAATAAATACAGACAGGTGAGTGAGAGGAAATACAGACAGGTGAGTGACAGTAAATACAGACAGATGAGTGAAAATAAATACAGACATGTGAGTGAGAGGAAATACAGACAGGTGAATGACAATAAATACAGACTGGTGAGTGAGGGGAAGTACAGACAGGTGAATGACAATAAATAAAGACACGTGAGTGAGAGGAAATACAGACAGGTGAATGACAATAAATACAGACAGGTGAGTGAGAAGAAATACAGACAGGTGAATGACCATAAATAAAGACAGGTGAGTGAGAGGAAATACAGACAGGTGAATGAAAATAAATACAGACAGGTGAGTGAGAGGAAATACAGACAGGTGAATGACAATAAATAAAGACAGGTGAGTGAGAGGAAATACAGACAGGTGAAGGACAATAAATACAGACAGGCGGGTGAGAGGAAATACAGACAGGTGAATGACAATAAATAAAGACAGGTGAGTGAGAGGAAATACAGACAGGTGAATGACAGTAAATAAAGACAGCTGAGTGAGAGGAAATACAGACAGGTGAGTGACAATAAATAAAGACAGGTGAGTGAGAGGAAATACAGACAGGTGAATGACAATAAATAAAGAGAGCTGAGTGAGAGGAAATACAGACAGGTGAATGACAATAAATACAGACACGTGAGTGAGAGGAAATACAGACAGGTGAATGACAATAAATACAGACACGTGAGTGAGAGGAAATACAGACAAGTGAATGACAATAAATACAGAAAGGTGCGTGACAATAAATACAGACAGGTGAGTGACAGTAAATACAGACCGGTGAGTGACAATAAATACAGACAGGTGAGTGACAATAAATACAGACAGGTGAGTGACAGTATATAAAGACAGGTGAGTGAGAGTAAATACAGACAGGTGAGTGACAGTAAATACAGACAGGTGAGTGAGAGTAAATACAGACAGGTGAGTGACAGTAAATCCAGACAGATTAATGAAAGTAAATACAGACATGTGAGTGACAGTAAATCCAGACAGGTGAGGGACAGTAAATCCAGACAGTTGAGTGACAGCAAATACAGACAGGTGAGTGAGAGTAAATACAGACAGGTGAGTGACAGCAAATACAGACAGATGAGTGAAAATAAATACAGACATGTGAGTGACAGTAAATCCAGACAGATGAGTGAAAATAAATACAGACATGAGTGACAGTAAATCCAGACATGTGAAGGACAGTAAATGTAAACAGTTGAGTGACAGCAAATACAGACAGGTGAGTGAGAGTAAATACAGAGAAGTGATTGACAGAAAATACAGACAGGTGATTGAAAGTAAATACAGACAGGTGAGTGACAGTAAATACAGACAGGTGAGTGAGAGTAGATACAGACAGGTGAGTGACAGTAAATCCAGACAGGTGAGTGACAGCAAATACAGACAGATGAGTGAAAATAAATACAGACATGTGACTGACAGTAAATCCAGACAAATGAGGGACAGTAAATCCAGACAGTTGAGTGACAGCAAATACAGACAGGTGATTGAGAGTAAATACAGACAGGTGAGTGACAGTAAATACAGACAGTTGAGTGACAGTAAATGCAGACAGGTGAAGGACAGTCAATGCAGACAGTTGAGTGACAGCAAATACAGACAGGTGAGTGAGAGTAAATACAGAGAAGTGATTGACAGAAAATACAGACAGTTGATTGAGAGTAAATACAGACAGGTGAGTGACAGTAAATACAGACAGGTGAGTGAGAATAAATACAGACAGGTGAGTGACAGTAAATCCAGACAGGTGAGTGACAACAAATACAGACAGGTGAGTGACAACAAATACAGACAGATGAGTGAAAATAAATACAGACATGTGAGTGAGAGGAAATACAGACAGGTGAATGACAATAAATACAGACAGGTGAGTGAGAGGAAATACAGACAGGTGAATGAAAATAAATAAAGACAGCTGAGTGAGAGGAAATACAGACAGGTGAATGACAATAAATAAAGACAGGTGAGTGAGAGGAAATACAGACAGGTGAAGGACAATAAATACAGACAGGTGAGTGAGAGGAAATACAGACAGGTGAATGACAATAAATAAAGACAGGTGAGTGAGAGGAAATTCAGACAGGTGAATGACAATAAATAAAGACAGGTGAGTGAGAGGAAATACAGACAGGTGAATGACAAAAAATAAAGACAGGTGAGTGAGAGGAAATACATACAGATGAATGACAATAAATAAAGACAGGTGAGTGAGAGGAAATACATGCAGGTGAATGACAATAAATACAGACAGGTGAATGACAATAAATAAAGACAGGTGAGTGAGAGGAAATACAGACAGGTGAGTGACAGTAAATACAGACAGGTGAGTGAGAGGAAATACAGACAGGTGAGTGACAGTAAATCCAGACAGGTGAGTGACAGCAAATACAGACAGATGAGTGAAAATAAATACAGACATGTGAGTGACAGTAAATGCAGACAGATGAATGAAAATAAATACAGACATGTGAGTGACAGTAAATCCAGACAGGTGAGGGACAGTAAATCCAGACAGTTGAGTGACAGCAAATACAGACAGGTGAGTGAGAGTAAATACAGACAAGTGATTGACAGAAAATACAGACAGGTGATTGAGAGTAAATACAGACAGGTGAGTGACAGTAAATACAGACAGGTGAGTGAGAATAAATACAGACAGGTGAGTGACAGCAAATACAGACAGATGAGTGAAAATAAATACAGACAGGTGAGTGACAGTAAATCCAGACAGGTGAGTGACAGCAAATACAGACAGGTGAGTGACAGTAAATACAGACAGATGATTGAAAATAAATACAGACATGTGAGTGACAGTAATTCCAGACAGGTGAGTGACAATAAATACAGACAGGTGAGTGACAGTAAATACAGACAGGTGAATGACAATAAATACCAACAGGTGAATGACAATAAATACAGAAATGTGCGTGACAATAAATACAGACAGGTGAGTGACAGTAAATACAGACAGGTGAGTGACAATAAATACAGACAGGTGAGTGACAATAAATACAGACAGGTGAGTGACAGTATATAAAGACAGGTGAGTGAGAGTAAATACAGACAGGTGAGTGACAGTAAATACAGACAGGTGAGTGAGAGTAAATACAGACAGGTGAGTGAGAGTAAATACAGACAGGTGAGTGACAGTAAATCCAGACAGATTAATGAAAGTAAATACAGACATGTGAGTGACAGTAAATCCAGACAGGTGAGGGACAGTAAATCCAGACAGTTGAGTGACAGCAAATACAGACAGGTGAGTGAGAGTAAATACAGACAGGTGAGTGACAGCAAATACAGACAGATGAGTGAAAATAAATACAGACATGTGAGTGACAGTAAATCCAGACAGATGAGTGAAAATAAATACAGACATGAGTGACAGTAAATCCAGACATGTGAAGGACAGTAAATGCAAACAGTTGAGTGACAGCAAATACAGACAGGTGAGTGAGAGTAAATACAGAGAAGTGATTGACAGAAAATACAGACAGGTGATTGAGAGTAAATACAGACAGGTGAGTGACAGTAAATACAGACAGGTGAGTGAGAGTAGATACAGACAGGTGAGTGACAGTAAATCCAGACAGGTGAGTGACAGCAAATACAGACAGATGAGTGAAAATAAATACAGACATGTGACTGACAGTAAATCCAGACAAATGAGGGACAGTAAATCCAGACAGTTGAGTGACAGCAAATACAGACAGGTGATTGAGAGTAAATACAGACAGGTGAGTGACAGTAAATACAGACAGTTGAGTGACAGTAAATCCAGACAGGTGAAGGACAGTAAATGCAGACAGTTGAGTGACAGCAAATACAGACAGGTGAGTGAGAGTAAATACAGAGAAGTGATTGACAGAAAATACAGACAGTTGATTGAGAGTAAATACAGACAGGTGAGTGACAGTAAATACAGACAGGTGAGTGAGAATAAATACAGACAGGTGAGTGACAGTAAATCCAGACAGGTGAGTGACAACAAATACAGACAGGTGAGTGACAACAAATACAGACAGATGAGTGAAAATAAATACAGACATGTGAGTGAGAGGAAATACAGACAGGTGAATGACAATAAATACAGACATGTGAGTGAGAGGAAATACAGACAGGTGAATGACAATAAATACAGACAGGTGAGTGAGAGGAAATACAGACAGGTGAATGAAAATAAATAAAGACAGCTGAGTGAGAGGAAATACAGACAGGTGATTGACAATAAATAAAGACAGGTGAGTGAGAGGAAATTCAGACAGGTGAATGACAATAAATAAAGACAGGTGAGTGAGAGGAAATACAGACAGGTGAATGACAAAAAATAAAGACAGGTGAGTGAGAGGAAATACATACAGATGAATGACAATAAATAAAGACAGGTGAGTGAGAGGAAATACATACAGGTGAATGACAAAAAATACAGACAGGTGAATGACAATAAATAAAGACAGGTGAGTGAGAGGAAATACAGACAGGTGAGTGACAGTAAATACAGACAGGTGAGTGAGAGTAAATACAGACAGGTGAGTGACAGTAAATCCAGACAGGTGAGTGACAGCAAATACAGACAGATGAGTGAAAATAAATACAGACATGTGAGTGACAGTAAATGCAGACAGATGAATGAAAATAAATACAGACATGTGAGTGACAGTAAATCCAGACAGGTGAGGGACAGTAAATCCAGACAGTTGAGTGACAGCAAATACAGACAGGTGAGTGAGAGTAAATACAGACAAGTGATTGACAGAAAATACAGACAGGTGATTGAGAGTAAATACAGACAGCTGAGTGACAGTAAATACAGACAGGTGAGTGAGAGTAAATACAGACAGGTGAGTGACAGTAAATCCAGACAGGTGAGTGACAGCAAATACAGACAGATGAGTGAAAATAAATACAGACATGTGAGTGACAGTAAATCCAGACAGATGAGTGAAAATAAATACAGACATGTGAGTGACAGCAAATACAGACAGATGAGTGAAAATAAATACAGACATGTGAGTGACAGTAAATCCAGACAGATGAGTGAAAATAAATACAGACAGGTGAGTGACAGCAAATACAGACAGATGAGTGAAAATAAATACAGACAGGTGAGTGACAGTAAATCCAGACAGGTGAGTGACAGCAAATACAGACAGGTGAGTGACAGTAAATACAGACAGATGATTGAAAATAAATACAGACATGTGAGTGACAGTAATTCCAGACAGGTGAGTGACAATAAATACAGACAGGTGAGTGACAGTAAATACAGACAGGTGAGTGACAGTAAATACAGACAGGTGAATGACAATAAATACCGACAGGTGAATGACAATAAATACAGAAAGGTGCGTGACAGTAAATACAGACAGGTGAGTGACAGTAAATACAGACAGGTGAGTGACAATAAATTCAGACAGGTGAGTGACAGTATATAAAGACAGGTGAGTGAGAGTAAATACAGACAGGTGAGTGACAGTAAATACAGACAGGTGAGTGAGAGTAAATACAGACAGGTGAGTGACAGTAAATCCAGACAGGTGAGTGACAGTAAATCCAGACAGGTGAGTAACAGCAAATACAGACAGATGAGTGAAAATAAATACAGACATGTGAGTGACAGTAAATGCAGACAGATGAATGAAAATAAATACAGACATGTGAGTGACAGTAAATCCAGACAGGTGAGGGACAGTAAATCCAGACAGTTGAGTGACAGCAAATACAGACAGGTGAGTGAGAGTAAATACAGACAAGTGATTGACAGAAAATACAGACAGGTGATTGAGAGTAAATACAGACATGTGAGTGACAGTAAATACAGACAGGTGAGTGAGAGTAAATACAGACAGGAGAGTGACAGCAAATACAGACAGATGAGTGAAAATAAATACAGACAGGTGAGTGACAGTAAATCCAGACAGATGAGTGAAAATAAATACAGACATGTGAGTGACAGTAAATCCAGACATGTGAGTGACAGTAAATCCAGACAGATGAGTGAAAATAAATACAGACATGAGTGACAGTAAATCCAGACATGTGAAGGACAGTAAATGCAAACAGTTGAGTGACAGCAAATACAGACAGGTGAGTGAGAGTAAATACAGAGAAGTGATTGACAGAAAATACAGACAGGTGATTGAAAGTAAATACAGACAGGTGAGTGACAGTAAATACAGACAGGTGAGTGAGAGTAGATACAGACAGGTGAGTGACAGTAAATCCAGACAGGTGAGTGACAGCAAATACAGACAGATGAGTGAAAATAAATACAGACATGTGACTGACAGTAAATCCAGACAAATGAGGGACAGTAAATCCAGACAGTTGAGTGACAGCAAATACAGACAGGTGATTGAGAGTAAATACAGACAGGTGAGTGACAGTAAATACAGACAGTTGAGTGACAGTAAATGCAGACAGGTGAAGGACAGTAAATGCAGACAGTTGAGTGACAGCAAATACAGACAGGTGAGTGAGAGTAAATACAGAGAAGTGATTGACAGAAAATACAGACAGTTGATTGAGAGTAAATACAGACAGGTGAGTGACAGTAAATACAGACAGGTGAGTGAGAATAAATACAGACAGGTGAGTGACAGTAAATCCAGACAGGTGAGTGACAACAAATACAGACAGGTGAGTGACAACAAATACAGACAGATGAGTGAAAATAAATACAGACATGTGAGTGAGAGGAAATACAGACAGGTGAATGACAGTAAATCCAGACAGGTGAGTAACAGCAAATACAGACAGATGAGTGAAAATAAATACAGACATGTGAGTGACAGTAAATGCAGACAGATGAATGAAAATAAATACAGACATGTGAGTGACAGTAAATCCAGACAGGTGAGGGACAGTAAATCCAGACAGTTGAGTGACAGCAAATACAGACAGGTGAGTGAGAGTAAATACAGACAAGTGATTGACAGAAAATACAGACAGGTGATTGAGAGTAAATACAGACATGTGAGTGACAGTAAATACAGACAGGTGAGTGAGAGTAAATACAGACAGGAGAGTGACAGCAAATACAGACAGATGAGTGAAAATAAATACAGACAGGTGAGTGACAGTAAATCCAGACAGATGAGTGAAAATAAATACAGACATGTGAGTGACAGTAAATCCAGACATGTGAGTGACAGTAAATCCAGACAGATGAGTGAAAATAAATACAGACATGAGTGACAGTAAATCCAGACATGTGAAGGACAGTAAATGCAAACAGTTGAGTGACAGCAAATACAGACAGGTGAGTGAGAGTAAATACAGAGAAGTGATTGACAGAAAATACAGACAGGTGATTGAAAGTAAATACAGACAGGTGAGTGACAGTAAATACAGACAGGTGAGTGAGAGTAGATACAGACAGGTGAGTGACAGTAAATCCAGACAGGTGAGTGACAGCAAATACAGACAGATGAGTGAAAATAAATACAGACATGTGACTGACAGTAAATCCAGACAAATGAGGGACAGTAAATCCAGACAGTTGAGTGACAGCAAATACAGACAGGTGATTGAGAGTAAATACAGACAGGTGAGTGACAGTAAATACAGACAGTTGAGTGACAGTAAATGCAGACAGGTGAAGGACAGTAAATGCAGACAGTTGAGTGACAGCAAATACAGACAGGTGAGTGAGAGTAAATACAGAGAAGTGATTGACAGAAAATACAGACAGTTGATTGAGAGTAAATACAGACAGGTGAGTGACAGTAAATACAGACAGGTGAGTGAGAATAAATACAGACAGGTGAGTGACAGTAAATCCAGACAGGTGAGTGACAACAAATACAGACAGGTGAGTGACAACAAATACAGACAGATGAGTGAAAATAAATACAGACATGTGAGTGAGAGGAAATACAGACAGGTGAATGACAATAAATACAGACAGGTGAGTGAGAGGAAATACAGACAGGTGAATGAAAATAAATAAAGACAGCTGAGTGAGAGGAAATACAGACAGGTGAATGACAATAAATAAAGACAGGTGAGTGAGAGGAAATACAGACAGGTGAAGGACAATAAATACAGACAGGTGAGTGAGAGGAAATACAGACAGGTGAATGACAATAAATAAAGACAGGTGAGTGAGAGGAAATTCAGACAGGTGAATGACAATAAATAAAGACAGGTGAGTGAGAGGAAATACAGACAGGTGAATGACAAAAAATAAAGACAGGTGAGTGAGAGGAAATACATACAGATGAATGACAATAAATAAAGACAGGTGAGTGAGAGGAAATACATACAGGTGAATGACAATAAATACAGACAGGTGAATGACAATAAATAAAGACAGGTGAGTGAGAGGAAATACAGACAGGTGAGTGACAGTAAATACAGACAGGTGAGTGAGAGTAAATACAGACAGGTGAGTGACAGTAAATCCAGACAGGTGAGTGACAGCAAATACAGACAGATGAGTGAAAATAAATACAGACATGTGAGTGACAGTAAATGCAGACAGATGAATGAAAATAAATACAGACATGTGAGTGACAGTAAATCCAGACAGGTGAGGGACAGTAAATCCAGACAGTTGAGTGACAGCAAATACAGACAGGTGAGTGAGAGTAAATACAGACAAGTGATTGACAGAAAATACAGACAGGTGATTGAGAGTAAATACAGACAGCTGAGTGACAGAAAATACAGACAGGTGAGTGAGAGTAAATACAGACAGGTGAGTGACAGTAAATCCAGACAGGTGAGTGACAGCAAATACAGACAGATGAGTGAAAATAAATACAGACATGTGAGTGACAGTAAATCCAGACAGATGAGTGAAAATAAATACAGACATGTGAGTGACAGCAAATACAGACAGATGAGTGAAAATAAATACAGACATGTGAGTGACAGTAAATCCAGACAGATGAGTGAAAATAAATACAGACAGGTGAGTGACAGCAAATACAGACAGATGAGTGAAAATAAATACAGACAGGTGAGTGACAGTAAATCCAGACAGGTGAGTGACAGCAAATACAGACAGGTGAGTGACAGTAAATACAGACAGATGATTGAAAATAAATACAGACATGTGAGTGACAGTAATTCCAGACAGGTGAGTGACAATAAATACAGACAGGTGAGTGACAGTAAATACAGACAGGTGAATGACAATAAATACCAACAGGTGAATGACAATAAATACAGAAAGGTGCGTGACAATAAATACAGACAGGTGAGTGACAGTAAATACAGACAGGTGAGTGACAATAAATACAGACAGGTGAGTGACAATAAATACAGACAGGTGAGTGACAGTATATAAAGACAGGTGAGTGAGAGTAAATACAGACAGGTGAGTGACAGTAAATACAGACAGGTGAGTGAGAGTAAATACAGACAGGTGAGTGAGAGTAAATACAGACAGGTGAGTGACAGTAAATCCAGACAGATTAATGAAAGTAAATACAGACATGTGAGTGACAGTAAATCCAGACAGGTGAGGGACAGTAAATCCAGACAGTTGAGTGACAGCAAATACAGACAGGTGAGTGAGAGTAAATACAGACAGATGAGTGAAAATAAATACAGACATGTGAGTGACAGTAAATCCAGACAGATGAGTGAAAATAAATACAGACATGAGTGACAGTAAATCCAGACATGTGAAGGACAGTAAATGCAAACAGTTGAGTGACAGCAAATACAGACAGGTGAGTGAGAGTAAATACAGAGAAGTGATTGACAGAAAATACAGACAGGTGATTGAGAGTAAATACAGACAGGTGAGTGACAGTAAATACAGACAGGTGAGTGAGAGTAGATACAGACAGGTGAGTGACAGTAAATCCAGACAGGTGAGTGACAGCAAATACAGACAGATGAGTGAAAATAAATACAGACATGTGACTGACAGTAAATCCAGACAAATGAGGGACAGTAAATCCAGACAGTTGAGTGACAGCAAATACAGACAGGTGATTGAGAGTAAATACAGACAGGTGAGTGACAGTAAATACAGACAGTTGAGTGACAGTAAATCCAGACAGGTGAAGGACAGTAAATGCAGACAGTTGAGTGACAGCAAATACAGACAGGTGAGTGAGAGTAAATACAGAGAAGTGATTGACAGAAAATACAGACAGTTGATTGAGAGTAAATACAGACAGGTGAGTGACAGTAAATACAGACAGGTGAGTGAGAATAAATACAGACAGGTGAGTGACAGTAAATCCAGACAGGTGAGTGACAACAAATACAGACAGGTGAGTGACAACAAATACAGACAGATGAGTGAAAATAAATACAGACATGTGAGTGAGAGGAAATACAGACAGGTGAATGACAATAAATACAGACAGGTGAGTGAGAGGAAATACAGACAGGTGAATGAAAATAAATAAAGACAGCTGAGTGAGAGGAAATACAGACAGGTGAATGACAATAAATAAAGACAGGTGAGTGAGAGGAAATACAGACAGGTGAAGGACAATAAATACAGACAGGTGAGTGAGAGGAAATACAGACAGGTGAATGACAATAAATAAAGACAGGTGAGTGAGAGGAAATTCAGACAGGTGAATGACAATAAATAAAGACAGGTGAGTGAGAGGAAATACAGACAGGTGAATGACAAAAAATAAAGACAGGTGAGTGAGAGGAAATACATACAGATGAATGACAATAAATAAAGACAGGTGAGTGAGAGGAAATACATACAGGTGAATGACAATAAATACAGACAGGTGAATGACAATAAATAAAGACAGGTGAGTGAGAGGAAATACAGACAGGTGAGTGACAGTAAATACAGACAGGTGAGTGAGAGTAAATACAGACAGGTGAGTGACAGTAAATCCAGACAGGTGAGTGACAGCAAATACAGACAGATGAGTGAAAATAAATACAGACATGTGAGTGACAGTAAATGCAGACAGATGAATGAAAATAAATACAGACATGTGAGTGACAGTAAATCCAGACAGGTGAGGGACAGTAAATCCAGACAGTTGAGTGACAGCAAATACAGACAGGTGAGTGAGAGTAAATACAGACAAGTGATTGACAGAAAATACAGACAGGTGATTGAGAGTAAATACAGACAGGTGAGTGACAGTAAATACAGACAGGTGAGTGAGAATAAATACAGACAGGTGAGTGACAGCAAATACAGACAGATGAGTGAAAATAAATACAGACAGGTGAGTGACAGTAAATCCAGACAGGTGAGTGACAGCAAATACAGACAGGTGAGTGACAGTAAATACAGACAGATGATTGAAAATAAATACAGACATGTGAGTGACAGTAATTCCAGACAGGTGAGTGACAATAAATACAGACAGGTGAGTGACAGTAAATACAGACAGGTGAATGACAATAAATACCAACAGGTGAATGACAATAAATACAGAAAGGTGCGTGACAATAAATACAGACAGGTGAGTGACAGTAAATACAGACAGGTGAGTGACAATAAATACAGACAGGTGAGTGACAATAAATACAGACAGGTGAGTGACAGTATATAAAGACAGGTGAGTGAGAGTAAATACAGACAGGTGAGTGACAGTAAATACAGACAGGTGAGTGAGAGTAAATACAGACAGGTGAGTGAGAGTAAATACAGACAGGTGAGTGAGAGTAAATACAGACAGGTGAGTGACAGTAAATCCAGACAGATTAATGAAAGTAAATACAGACATGTGAGTGACAGTAAATCCAGACAGGTGAGGGACAGTAAATCCAGACAGTTGAGTGACAGCAAATACAGACAGGTGAGTGAGAGTAAATACAGACAGGTGAGTGACAGCAAATACAGACAGATGAGTGAAAATAAATACAGACATGTGAGTGACAGTAAATCCAGACAGATGAGTGAAAATAAATACAGACATGAGTGACAGTAAATCCAGACATGTGAAGGACAGTAAATGCAAACAGTTGAGTGACAGCAAATACAGACAGGTGAGTGAGAGTAAATACAGAGAAGTGATTGACAGAAAATACAGACAGGTGATTGAGAGTAAATACAGACAGGTGAGTGACAGTAAATACAGACAGGTGAGTGAGAGTAGATACAGACAGGTGAGTGACAGTAAATCCAGACAGGTGAGTGACAGCAAATACAGACAGATGAGTGAAAATAAATACAGACATGTGACTGACAGTAAATCCAGACAAATGAGGGACAGTAAATCCAGACAGTTGAGTGACAGCAAATACAGACAGGTGATTGAGAGTAAATACAGACAGGTGAGTGACAGTAAATACAGACAGTTGAGTGACAGTAAATCCAGACAGGTGAAGGACAGTAAATGCAGACAGTTGAGTGACAGCAAATACAGACAGGTGAGTGAGAGTAAATACAGAGAAGTGATTGACAGAAAATACAGACAGTTGATTGAGAGTAAATACAGACAGGTGAGTGACAGTAAATACAGACAGGTGAGTGAGAATAAATACAGACAGGTGAGTGACAGTAAATCCAGACAGGTGAGTGACAACAAATACAGACAGGTGAGTGACAACAAATACAGACAGATGAGTGAAAATAAATACAGACATGTGAGTGAGAGGAAATACAGACAGGTGAATGACAATAAATACAGACAGGTGAGTGAGAGGAAATACAGACAGGTGAATGAAAATAAATAAAGACAGCTGAGTGAGAGGAAATACAGACAGGTGAATGACAATAAATAAAGACAGGTGAGTGAGAGGAAATTCAGACAGGTGAATGACAATAAATAAAGACAGGTGAGTGAGAGGAAATACAGACAGGTGAATGACAAAAAATAAAGACAGGTGAGTGAGAGGAAATACATACAGATGAATGACAATAAATAAAGACAGGTGAGTGAGAGGAAATACATACAGGTGAATGACAAAAAATACAGACAGGTGAATGACAATAAATAAAGACAGGTGAGTGAGAGGAAATACAGACAGGTGAGTGACAGTAAATACAGACAGGTGAGTGAGAGTAAATACAGACAGGTGAGTGACAGTAAATCCAGACAGGTGAGTGACAGCAAATACAGACAGATGAGTGAAAATAAATACAGACATGTGAGTGACAGTAAATGCAGACAGATGAATGAAAATAAATACAGACATGTGAGTGACAGTAAATCCAGACAGGTGAGGGACAGTAAATCCAGACAGTTGAGTGACAGCAAATACAGACAGGTGAGTGAGAGTAAATACAGACAAGTGATTGACAGAAAATACAGACAGGTGATTGAGAGTAAATACAGACAGCTGAGTGACAGTAAATACAGACAGGTGAGTGAGAGTAAATACAGACAGGTGAGTGACAGTAAATCCAGACAGGTGAGTGACAGCAAATACAGACAGATGAGTGAAAATAAATACAGACATGTGAGTGACAGTAAATCCAGACAGATGAGTGAAAATAAATACAGACATGTGAGTGACAGCAAATACAGACAGATGAGTGAAAATAAATACAGACATGTGAGTGACAGTAAATCCAGACAGATGAGTGAAAATAAATACAGACAGGTGAGTGACAGCAAATACAGACAGATGAGTGAAAATAAATACAGACAGGTGAGTGACAGTAAATCCAGACAGGTGAGTGACAGCAAATACAGACAGGTGAGTGACAGTAAATACAGACAGATGATTGAAAATAAATACAGACATGTGAGTGACAGTAATTCCAGACAGGTGAGTGACAATAAATATAGACAGGTGAGTGACAGTAAATACAGACAGGTGAGTGACAGTAAATACAGACAGGTGAATGACAATAAATACCGACAGGTGAATGACAATAAATACAGAAAGGTGCGTGACAGTAAATACAGACAGGTGAGTGACAGTAAATACAGACAGGTGAGTGACAATAAATTCAGACAGGTGAGTGACAGTATATAAAGACAGGTGAGTGAGAGTAAATACAGACAGGTGAGTGACAGTAAATACAGACAGGTGAGTGAGAGTAAATACAGACAGGTGAGTGACAGTAAATCCAGACAGGTGAGTAACAGCAAATACAGACAGATGAGTGAAAATAAATACAGACATGTGAGTGACAGTAAATGCAGACAGATGAATGAAAATAAATACAGACATGTGAGTGACAGTAAATCCAGACAGGTGAGGGACAGTAAATCCAGACAGTTGAGTGACAGCAAATACAGACAGGTGAGTGAGAGTAAATACAGACAAGTGATTGACAGAAAATACAGACAGGTGATTGAGAGTAAATACAGACATGTGAGTGACAGTAAATACAGACAGGTGAGTGAGAGTAAATACAGACAGGAGAGTGACAGCAAATACAGACAGATGAGTGAAAATAAATACAGACAGGTGAGTGACAGTAAATCCAGACAGATGAGTGAAAATAAATACAGACATGTGAGTGACAGTAAATCCAGACATGTGAGTGACAGTAAATCCAGACAGATGAGTGAAAATAAATACAGACATGAGTGACAGTAAATCCAGACATGTGAAGGACAGTAAATGCAAACAGTTGAGTGACAGCAAATACAGACAGGTGAGTGAGAGTAAATACAGAGAAGTGATTGACAGAAAATACAGACAGGTGATTGAAAGTAAATACAGACAGGTGAGTGACAGTAAATACAGACAGGTGAGTGAGAGTAGATACAGACAGGTGAGTGACAGTAAATCCAGACAGGTGAGTGACAGCAAATACAGACAGATGAGTGAAAATAAATACAGACATGTGACTGACAGTAAATCCAGACAAATGAGGGACAGTAAATCCAGACAGTTGAGTGACAGCAAATACAGACAGGTGATTGAGAGTAAATACAGACAGGTGAGTGACAGTAAATACAGACAGTTGAGTGACAGTAAATGCAGACAGGTGAAGGACAGTAAATGCAGACAGTTGAGTGACAGCAAATACAGACAGGTGAGTGAGAGTAAATACAGAGAAGTGATTGACAGAAAATACAGACAGTTGATTGAGAGTAAATACAGACAGGTGAGTGACAGTAAATACAGACAGGTGAGTGAGAATAAATACAGACAGGTGAGTGACAGTAAATCCAGACAGGTGAGTGACAACAAATACAGACAGGTGAGTGACAACAAATACAGACAGATGAGTGAAAATAAATACAGACATGTGAGTGAGAGGAAATACAGACAGGTGAATGACAATAAATACAGACAGGTGAGTGAGAGGAAATACAGACAGGTGAATGAAAATAAATAAAGACAGCTGAGTGAGAGGAAATACAGACAGGTGAATGACAATAAATAAAGACAGGTGAGTGAGAGGAAATACAGACAGGTGAAGGACAATAAATACAGACAGGTGAGTGAGAGGAAATACAGACAGGTGAATGACAATAAATAAAGACAGGTGAGTGAGAGGAAATTCAGACAGGTGAATGACAATAAATAAAGACAGGTGAGTGAGAGGAAATACAGACAGGTGAATGACAAAAAATAAAGACAGGTGAGTGAGAGGAAATACATACAGATGAATGACAATAAATAAAGACAGGTGAGTGAGAGGAAATACATACAGGTGAATGACAATAAATACAGACAGGTGAATGACAATAAATAAAGACAGGTGAGTGAGAGGAAATACAGACAGGTGAGTGACAGTAAATACAGACAGGTGAGTGAGAGTAAATACAGACAGGTGAGTGACAGTAAATCCAGACAGGTGAGTGACAGCAAATACAGACAGATGAGTGAAAATAAATACAGACATGTGAGTGACAGTAAATGCAGACAGATGAATGAAAATAAATACAGACATGTGAGTGACAGTAAATCCAGACAGGTGAGGGACAGTAAATCCAGACAGTTGAGTGACAGCAAATAAAGACAGGTGAGTGAGAGTAAATACAGACAAGTGATTGACAGAAAATACAGACAGGTGATTGAGAGTAAATACAGACAGCTGAGTGACAGTAAATACAGACAGGTGAGTGAGAGTAAATACAGACAGGTGAGTGACAGTAAATCCAGACAGGTGAGTGACAGCAAATACAGACAGATGAGTGAAAATAAATACAGACATGTGAGTGACAGTAAATCCAGACAGATGAGTGAAAATAAATACAGACATGTGAGTGACAGCAAATACAGACAGATGAGTGAAAATAAATACAGACATGTGAGTGACAGTAAATCCAGACAGATGAGTGAAAATAAATACAGACAGGTGAGTGACAGCAAATACAGACAGATGAGTGAAAATAAATACAGACAGGTGAGTGACAGTAAATCCAGACAGGTGAGTGACAGCAAATACAGACAGGTGAGTGACAGTAAATACAGACAGATGATTGAAAATAAATACAGACATGTGAGTGACAGTAATTCCAGACAGGTGAGTGACAATAAATACAGACAGGTGAGTGACAGTAAATACAGACAGGTGAATGACAATAAATACCAACAGGTGAATGACAATAAATACAGAAAGGTGCGTGACAATAAATACAGACAGGTGAGTGACAGTAAATACAGACAGGTGAGTGACAATAAATACAGACAGGTGAGTGACAATAAATACAGACAGGTGAGTGACAGTATATAAAGACAGGTGAGTGAGAGTAAATACAGACAGGTGAGTGACAGTAAATACAGACAGGTGAGTGAGAGTAAATACAGACAGGTGAGTGAGAGTAAATACAGACAGGTGAGTGACAGTAAATCCAGACAGATTAATGAAAGTAAATACAGACATGTGAGTGACAGTAAATCCAGACAGGTGAGGGACAGTAAATCCAGACAGTTGAGTGACAGCAAATACAGACAGGTGAGTGAGAGTAAATACAGACAGGTGAGTGACAGCAAATACAGACAGATGAGTGAAAATAAATACAGACATGTGAGTGACAGTAAATCCAGACAGATGAGTGAAAATAAATACAGACATGAGTGACAGTAAATCCAGACATGTGAAGGACAGTAAATGCAAACAGTTGAGTGACAGCAAATACAGACAGGTGAGTGAGAGTAAATACAGAGAAGTGATTGACAGAAAATACAGACAGGTGATTGAGAGTAAATACAGACAGGTGAGTGACAGTAAATACAGACAGGTGAGTGAGAGTAGATACAGAAAGGTGAGTGACAGTAAATCCAGACAGGTGAGTGACAGCAAATACAGACAGATGAGTGAAAATAAATACAGACATGTGACTGACAGTAAATCCAGACAAATGAGGGACAGTAAATCCAGACAGTTGAGTGACAGCAAATACAGACAGGTGATTGAGAGTAAATACAGACAGGTGAGTGACAGTAAATACAGACAGTTGAGTGACAGTAAATCCAGACAGGTGAAGGACAGTAAATGCAGACAGTTGAGTGACAGCAAATACAGACAGGTGAGTGAGAGTAAATACAGAGAAGTGATTGACAGAAAATACAGACAGTTGATTGAGAGTAAATACAGACAGGTGAGTGACAGTAAATACAGACAGGTGAGTGAGAATAAATACAGACAGGTGAGTGACAGTAAATCCAGACAGGTGAGTGACAACAAATACAGACAGGTGAGTGACAACAAATACAGACAGATGAGTGAAAATAAATACAGACATGTGAGTGAGAGGAAATACAGACAGGTGAATGACAATAAATACAGACAGGTGAGTGAGAGGAAATACAGACAGGTGAATGAAAATAAATAAAGACAGCTGAGTGAGAGGAAATACAGACAGGTGAATGACAATAAATAAAGACAGGTGAGTGAGAGGAAATTCAGACAGGTGAATGACAATAAATAAAGACAGGTGAGTGAGAGGAAATACAGACAGGTGAATGACAAAAAATAAAGACAGGTGAGTGAGAGGAAATACATACAGATGAATGACAATAAATAAAGACAGGTGAGTGAGAGGAAATACATACAGGTGAATGACAAAAAATACAGACAGGTGAATGACAATAAATAAAGACAGGTGAGTGAGAGGAAATACAGACAGGTGAGTGACAGTAAATACAGACAGGTGAGTGAGAGTAAATACAGACAGGTGAGTGACAGTAAATCCAGACAGGTGAGTGACAGCAAATACAGACAGATGAGTGAAAATAAATACAGACATGTGAGTGACAGTAAATGCAGACAGATGAATGAAAATAAATACAGACATGTGTGTGACAGTAAATCCAGACAGGTGAGGGACAGTAAATCCAGACAGTTGAGTGACAGCAAATACAGACAGGTGAGTGAGAGTAAATACAGACAAGTGATTGACAGAAAATACAGACAGGTGATTGAGAGTAAATACAGACAGCTGAGTGACAGTAAATACAGACAGGTGAGTGAGAGTAAATACAGACAGGTGAGTGACAGTAAATCCAGACAGGTGAGTGACAGCAAATACAGACAGATGAGTGAAAATAAATACAGACATGTGAGTGACAGTAAATCCAGACAGATGAGTGAAAATAAATACAGACATGTGAGTGACAGCAAATACAGACAGATGAGTGAAAATAAATACAGACATGTGAGTGACAGTAAATCCAGACAGATGAGTGAAAATAAATACAGACAGGTGAGTGACAGCAAATACAGACAGATGAGTGAAAATAAATACAGACAGGTGAGTGACAGTAAATCCAGACAGGTGAGTGACAGCAAATACAGACAGGTGAGTGACAGTAAATACAGACAGATGATTGAAAATAAATACAGACATGTGAGTGACAGTAATTCCAGACAGGTGAGTGACAATAAATACAGACAGGTGAGTGACAGTAAATACAGACAGGTGAGTGACAGTAAATACAGACAGGTGAATGACAATAAATACCGACAGGTGAATGACAATAAATACAGAAAGGTGCGTGACAGTAAATACAGACAGGTGAGTGACAGTAAATGCAGACAGGTGAGTGACAATAAATTCAGACAGGTGAGTGACAGTATATAAAGACAGGTGAGTGAGAGTAAATACAGACAGGTGAATGACAATAAATAAAGACAGGTGAGTGAGAGGAAATACAGACATGTGAATGACAATAAATAAAGACAGATGAGTGAGAGGAAATACATACAGATGAATGACAATAAATAAAGACAGGTGAGTGAGAAGAAATACATACAGGTGAATGACAATAAATAAAGACAGGTGAGTGAGAGGAAATACATACAGGTGAATGACAATAAATAAAGACAGGTGAGTGAGAGGAAATACAGACAGGTGAATGACAATAAATAAAGACAGGTGAGTGAGAGGAAATACAGACAGGTGAATGACAATAAATAAAGACAGGTGAGTGAGAGGAAATACATACAGATGAATGACCATAAATAAAGACAGGTGAGTGAGAGGAAATACATACAGGTGTATGACAATAAATACAGACAGGTGAATGACAATAAATAAAGACAGGTGAATGACAATAAATAAAGACAGGTGATTGATCGGAAATACAGACAGGTGAATGACAATAAATACAGACAGGTGAGTGAGAGGAAATACAGACAGGTGAATGACAATAAATACAGACAGGTGAATGACAATAAATAAAGACAGCTGAGTGAGAGGAAATACAGACAGGTGAATGACAATAAATACAGACAGGTGAGTGACAATAAATAAAGACTGGTGAGTGAGAGGAAATACAGACAGGTGAATGACAATAAATACAGACAGGTGAATGACAATAAATACAGACAGGTGAATGACAATAAATGCAGACAGGTGATTGAGAGGAAATACAGACAGGTGAATGACAATAAATACAGACAGGTGAAAGACAATAAATAAAGACAGGTGAAAGACAATAAATAGAGACAGGTGAATGACAATAAATAAAGACAGGTGAGTGACAATAAATGAAGACAGGTGAGTGACAATAAATAAAGACAGGTGAGTGAGAGGAAATACAGACAGGTGAATGACAATAAATACAGACAGGTGAATGACAATAAATACAGACAGGTGATTGAGAGGAAATACAGACAGGTGATTGAGAGGAAATACAGACAGGTGAATGACAATAAATACAGACAGTTGAATGAGAGGAAATACAGACAGGTGAGTGAGAGGAAATACAGACAGGTGAGTGAGAGGAAATACAGACAGGTGAATGACAATAAATAAAGACAGGTGAGTGAGAGGAAATACAGACAGATGAATGACAATAAATACAGACAGGTGAATGACAATAAATGCAGACAGGTGAATGACAATAAATACAGACAGGTGAGTGACAGTAAATACAGACAGGTGAGTGACAATAAATACAGACAGGTGAGTGACAAGTAAATAAAGACAGGTGAGTGACAAGTAAATAAAGACAGGTGAGTGAGAGTAAATACAGACAGGTGAGTGACAGTAAATACAGACAGTTGAGTGAGAGTAAATACAGACAGGTGAGTGACAGTAAATCCAGACAGGTGAGTGACAGCAAATACAGACAGATGAGTGAAAATAAATACAGACATGTGAGTGACAGTAAATGCAGACAGATGAATGAAAATAAATACAGACATGTGAGTGACAGTAAATCCAGACAGGTGAGGGACAGTAAATCCAGACAGTTGAGTGACAGCAAATACAGACAGGTGAGTGAGAGTAAATACAGACTAGTGATTGACAGAAAATACAGACAGGTGAGTGAGAGTAAATACAGACAGGTGTGTGACAGTAAATACAGACAGGTGAGTGAGAGTAAATACAGACAGGTGAGTGACAGTAAATCCAGACAGGTGAGTGACAGCAAATACAGACAGATGAGTGAAAATAAATAGAGACATGTGAGTGACAGCAAATACAGACAGATGAGTGAAACTAAATACAGACATGTGAGTGACAGCAAATCCAGACAGATGAGTGAAAATAAATACAGACAGGTGAGTGACAGCAAATACAGACAGATGAGTGAAAATAAATACAGACAGGTGAGTGACAGTAAATCCAGACAGGTGAGTGACAGCAAATACAGACAGGTGAGTGACAGTAAATACAGACAGATGATTGAAAATAAATACAGACATGTGAGTGACAGTAAATCCAGACAGGTGAGTGACAATAAATACAGACAGGTGAGTGACAGTAAATACAGACAGGTAAGTGACAAGTAAATAAAGACAGGTGAGTGAGAGTAAATACAGACAGGTGAGTGACAGTAAATACAGACAGGTGAGTGAGAGTAAATACAGACAGGTGACTGACAGTAAATCCAGACAGGTGAGTGACAGTAAATACAGACAGATAAGTGAAAATAAATACAGACATGTGAGTGACAGTAAATGCAGACAGATGTGTGAAAATAAATACAGACATGTGAGTTACAGTAAATCCAGACAAATGAGGGACAGTAAATCCAGACAGTTGAGTGACAGTAAATACAGACAGGTGAGTGAGAGTAAATACAGACAGGTGATTGAGAGTAAATACAGACAGCTGAGTGACAGTAAATACAGACAGGTGAGTGAGAGTAAATACAGACAGGTGAGTGACAGTAAATACAGATAGGTGAGTGACAGAAAATCCAGACAGGTGAGTGACAGCAAATACAGACAGATGAGTGAAAATAAATACAGACATGTGAGTGACAGTAAATCCAGACAGGTGAAGGACAGTAAATGCAGACAGTTGAGTGACAGCAAATACAGACAGGTGAGTGAGAGTAAATACAGAGAAGTGATTGACAGAAAATACAGACAGGTGATTGAGAGTAAATACAGACAGGTGAGTGACAGTAAATACAGACAGGTGAGTGACAACAAATACAGACAGGTGAGTGACAGTCATACAGACAGGTGAGTGACAGTCATACAGACAGATGAGTGAAAATAAATACAGACATGTGAGTGAGAGGAAATACAGACATGTGAGTGAGAGGAAATACAGACAGGTGAATGACCATAAATCCAGACAGTTGAGTGACAGCAAATACAGACAGGTGAGTGAGAGTAAATACAGACAAGTGATTGACAGAAAATACAGACAGGTGATTGAGAGTAAATACAGACATGTGAGTGACAGTAAATACAGACAGGTGAGTGAGAGTAAATACAGACAGGAGAGTGACAGCAAATACAGACAGATGAGTGAAAATAAATACAGACAGGTGAGTGACAGTAAATCCAGACAGATGAGTGAAAATAAATACAGACATGTGAGTGACAGTAAATCCAGACATGTGAGTGACAGTAAATCCAGACAGATGAGTGAAAATAAATACAGACATGAGTGACAGTAAATCCAGACATGTGAAGGACAGTAAATGCAAACAGTTGAGTGACAGCAAATACAGACAGGTGAGTGAGAGTAAATACAGAGAAGTGATTGACAGAAAATACAGACAGGTGATTGAAAGTAAATACAGACAGGTGAGTGACAGTAAATACAGACAGGTGAGTGAGAGTAGATACAGACAGGTGAGTGACAGTAAATCCAGACAGGTGAGTGACAGCAAATACAGACAGATGAGTGAAAATAAATACAGACATGTGACTGACAGTAAATCCAGACAAATGAGGGACAGTAAATCCAGACAGTTGAGTGACAGCAAATACAGACAGGTGATTGAGAGTAAATACAGACAGGTGAGTGACAGTAAATACAGACAGTTGAGTGACAGTAAATGCAGACAGGTGAAGGACAGTAAATGCAGACAGTTGAGTGACAGCAAATACAGACAGGTGAGTGAGAGTAAATACAGAGAAGTGATTGACAGAAAATACAGACAGTTGATTGAGAGTAAATACAGACAGGTGAGTGACAGTAAATACAGACAGGTGAGTGAGAATAAATACAGACAGGTGAGTGACAGTAAATCCAGACAGGTGAGTGACAACAAATACAGACAGGTGAGTGACAACAAATACAGACAGATGAGTGAAAATAAATACAGACATGTGAGTGAGAGGAAATACAGACAGGTGAATGACAATAAATACAGACAGGTGAGTGAGAGGAAATACAGACAGGTGAATGAAAATAAATAAAGACAGCTGAGTGAGAGGAAATACAGACAGGTGAATGACAATAAATAAAGACAGGTGAGTGAGAGGAAATACAGACAGGTGAAGGACAATAAATACAGACAGGTGAGTGAGAGGAAATACAGACAGGTGAATGACAATAAATAAAGACAGGTGAGTGAGAGGAAATTCAGACAGGTGAATGACAATAAATAAAGACAGGTGAGTGAGAGGAAATACAGACAGGTGAATGACAAAAAATAAAGACAGGTGAGTGAGAGGAAATACATACAGATGAATGACAATAAATAAAGACAGGTGAGTGAGAGGAAATACATACAGGTGAATGACAATAAATACAGACAGGTGAATGACAATAAATAAAGACAGGTGAGTGAGAGGAAATACAGACAGGTGAGTGACAGTAAATACAGACAGGTGAGTGAGAGTAAATACAGACAGGTGAGTGACAGTAAATCCAGACAGGTGAGTGACAGCAAATACAGACAGATGAGTGAAAATAAATACAGACATGTGAGTGACAGTAAATGCAGACAGATGAATGAAAATAAATACAGACATGTGAGTGACAGTAAATCCAGACAGGTGAGGGACAGTAAATCCAGACAGTTGAGTGACAGCAAATACAGACAGGTGAGTGAGAGTAAATACAGACAAGTGATTGACAGAAAATACAGACAGGTGATTGAGAGTAAATACAGACAGCTGAGTGACAGAAAATACAGACAGGTGAGTGAGAGTAAATACAGACAGGTGAGTGACAGTAAATCCAGACAGGTGAGTGACAGCAAATACAGACAGATGAGTGAAAATAAATACAGACATGTGAGTGACAGTAAATCCAGACAGATGAGTGAAAATAAATACAGACATGTGAGTGACAGCAAATACAGACAGATGAGTGAAAATAAATACAGACATGTGAGTGACAGTAAATCCAGACAGATGAGTGAAAATAAATACAGACAGGTGAGTGACAGCAAATACAGACAGATGAGTGAAAATAAATACAGACAGGTGAGTGACAGTAAATCCAGACAGGTGAGTGACAGCAAATACAGACAGGTGAGTGACAGTAAATACAGACAGATGATTGAAAATAAATACAGACATGTGAGTGACAGTAATTCCAGACAGGTGAGTGACAATAAATACAGACAGGTGAGTGACAGTAAATACAGACAGGTGAATGACAATAAATACCAACAGGTGAATGACAATAAATACAGAAAGGTGCGTGACAATAAATACAGACAGGTGAGTGACAGTAAATACAGACAGGTGAGTGACAATAAATACAGACAGGTGAGTGACAATAAATACAGACAGGTGAGTGACAGTATATAAAGACAGGTGAGTGAGAGTAAATACAGACAGGTGAGTGACAGTAAATACAGACAGGTGAGTGAGAGTAAATACAGACAGGTGAGTGAGAGTAAATACAGACAGGTGAGTGACAGTAAATCCAGACAGATTAATGAAAGTAAATACAGACATGTGAGTGACAGTAAATCCAGACAGGTGAGGGACAGTAAATCCAGACAGTTGAGTGACAGCAAATACAGACAGGTGAGTGAGAGTAAATACAGACAGATGAGTGAAAATAAATACAGACATGTGAGTGACAGTAAATCCAGACAGATGAGTGAAAATAAATACAGACATGAGTGACAGTAAATCCAGACATGTGAAGGACAGTAAATGCAAACAGTTGAGTGACAGCAAATACAGACAGGTGAGTGAGAGTAAATACAGAGAAGTGATTGACAGAAAATACAGACAGGTGATTGAGAGTAAATACAGACAGGTGAGTGACAGTAAATACAGACAGGTGAGTGAGAGTAGATACAGACAGGTGAGTGACAGTAAATCCAGACAGGTGAGTGACAGCAAATACAGACAGATGAGTGAAAATAAATACAGACATGTGACTGACAGTAAATCCAGACAAATGAGGGACAGTAAATCCAGACAGTTGAGTGACAGCAAATACAGACAGGTGATTGAGAGTAAATACAGACAGGTGAGTGACAGTAAATACAGACAGTTGAGTGACAGTAAATCCAGACAGGTGAAGGACAGTAAATGCAGACAGTTGAGTGACAGCAAATACAGACAGGTGAGTGAGAGTAAATACAGAGAAGTGATTGACAGAAAATACAGACAGTTGATTGAGAGTAAATACAGACAGGTGAGTGACAGTAAATACAGACAGGTGAGTGAGAATAAATACAGACAGGTGAGTGACAGTAAATCCAGACAGGTGAGTGACAACAAATACAGACAGGTGAGTGACAACAAATACAGACAGATGAGTGAAAATAAATACAGACATGTGAGTGAGAGGAAATACAGACAGGTGAATGACAATAAATACAGACAGGTGAGTGAGAGGAAATACAGACAGGTGAATGAAAATAAATAAAGACAGCTGAGTGAGAGGAAATACAGACAGGTGAATGACAATAAATAAAGACAGGTGAGTGAGAGGAAATACAGACAGGTGAAGGACAATAAATACAGACAGGTGAGTGAGAGGAAATACAGACAGGTGAATGACAATAAATAAAGACAGGTGAGTGAGAGGAAATTCAGACAGGTGAATGACAATAAATAAAGACAGGTGAGTGAGAGGAAATACAGACAGGTGAATGACAAAAAATAAAGACAGGTGAGTGAGAGGAAATACATACAGATGAATGACAATAAATAAAGACAGGTGAGTGAGAGGAAATACATACAGGTGAATGACAATAAATACAGACAGGTGAATGACAATAAATAAAGACAGGTGAGTGAGAGGAAATACAGACAGGTGAGTGACAGTAAATACAGACAGGTGAGTGAGAGTAAATACAGACAGGTGAGTGACAGTAAATCCAGACAGGTGAGTGACAGCAAATACAGACAGATGAGTGAAAATAAATACAGACATGTGAGTGACAGTAAATGCAGACAGATGAATGAAAATAAATACAGACATGTGAGTGACAGTAAATCCAGACAGGTGAGGGACAGTAAATCCAGACAGTTGAGTGACAGCAAATACAGACAGGTGAGTGAGAGTAAATACAGACAAGTGATTGACAGAAAATACAGACCGGTGATTGAGAGTAAATACAGACAGGTGAGTGACAGTAAATACAGACAGGTGAGTGAGAATAAATACAGACAGGTGAGTGACAGCAAATACAGACAGATGAGTGAAAATAAATACAGACAGGTGAGTGACAGTAAATCCAGACAGGTGAGTGACAGCAAATACAGACAGGTGAGTGACAGTAAATACAGACAGATGATTGAAAATAAATACAGACATGTGAGTGACAGTAATTCCAGACAGGTGAGTGACAATAAATACAGACAGGTGAGTGACAGTAAATACAGACAGGTGAATGACAATAAATACCAACAGGTGAATGACAATAAATACAGAAAGGTGCGTGACAATAAATACAGACAGGTGAGTGACAGTAAATACAGACAGGTGAGTGACAATAAATACAGACAGGTGAGTGACAATAAATACAGACAGGTGAGTGACAGTATATAAAGACAGGTGAGTGAGAGTAAATACAGACAGGTGAGTGACAGTAAATACAGACAGGTGAGTGAGAGTAAATACAGACAGGTGAGTGAGAGTAAATACAGACAGGTGAGTGAGAGTAAATACAGACAGGTGAGTGACAGTAAATCCAGACAGATTAATGAAAGTAAATACAGACATGTGAGTGACAGTAAATCCAGACAGGTGAGGGACAGTAAATCCAGACAGTTGAGTGACAGCAAATACAGACAGGTGAGTGAGAGTAAATACAGACAGGTGAGTGACAGCAAATACAGACAGATGAGTGAAAATAAATACAGACATGTGAGTGACAGTAAATCCAGACAGATGAGTGAAAATAAATACAGACATGAGTGACAGTAAATCCAGACATGTGAAGGACAGTAAATGCAAACAGTTGAGTGACAGCAAATACAGACAGGTGAGTGAGAGTAAATACAGAGAAGTGATTGACAGAAAATACAGACAGGTGATTGAGAGTAAATACAGACAGGTGAGTGACAGTAAATACAGACAGGTGAGTGAGAGTAGATACAGACAGGTGAGTGACAGTAAATCCAGACAGGTGAGTGACAGCAAATACAGACAGATGAGTGAAAATAAATACAGACATGTGACTGACAGTAAATCCAGACAAATGAGGGACAGTAAATCCAGACAGTTGAGTGACAGCAAATACAGACAGGTGATTGAGAGTAAATACAGACAGGTGAGTGACAGTAAATACAGACAGTTGAGTGACAGTAAATCCAGACAGGTGAAGGACAGTAAATGCAGACAGTTGAGTGACAGCAAATACAGACAGGTGAGTGAGAGTAAATACAGAGAAGTGATTGACAGAAAATACAGACAGTTGATTGAGAGTAAATACAGACAGGTGAGTGACAGTAAATACAGACAGGTGAGTGAGAATAAATACAGACAGGTGAGTGACAGTAAATCCAGACAGGTGAGTGACAACAAATACAGACAGGTGAGTGACAACAAATACAGACAGATGAGTGAAAATAAATACAGACATGTGAGTGAGAGGAAATACAGACAGGTGAATGACAATAAATACAGACAGGTGAGTGAGAGGAAATACAGACAGGTGAATGAAAATAAATAAAGACAGCTGAGTGAGAGGAAATACAGACAGGTGAATGACAATAAATAAAGACAGGTGAGTGAGAGGAAATTCAGACAGGTGAATGACAATAAATAAAGACAGGTGAGTGAGAGGAAATACAGACAGGTGAATGACAAAAAATAAAGACAGGTGAGTGAGAGGAAATACATACAGATGAATGACAATAAATAAAGACAGGTGAGTGAGAGGAAATACATACAGGTGAATGACAAAAAATACAGACAGGTGAATGACAATAAATAAAGACAGGTGAGTGAGAGGAAATACAGACAGGTGAGTGACAGTAAATACAGACAGGTGAGTGAGAGTAAATACAGACAGGTGAGTGACAGTAAATCCAGACAGGTGAGTGACAGCAAATACAGACAGATGAGTGAAAATAAATACAGACATGTGAGTGACAGTAAATGCAGACAGATGAATGAAAATAAATACAGACATGTGAGTGACAGTAAATCCAGACAGGTGAGGGACAGTAAATCCAGACAGTTGAGTGACAGCAAATACAGACAGGTGAGTGAGAGTAAATACAGACAAGTGATTGACAGAAAATACAGACAGGTGATTGAGAGTAAATACAGACAGCTGAGTGACAGTAAATACAGACAGGTGAGTGAGAGTAAATACAGACAGGTGAGTGACAGTAAATCCAGACAGGTGAGTGACAGCAAATACAGACAGATGAGTGAAAATAAATACAGACATGTGAGTGACAGTAAATCCAGACAGATGAGTGAAAATAAATACAGACATGTGAGTGACAGCAAATACAGACAGATGAGTGAAAATAAATACAGACATGTGAGTGACAGTAAATCCAGACAGATGAGTGAAAATAAATACAGACAGGTGAGTGACAGCAAATACAGACAGATGAGTGAAAATAAATACAGACAGGTGAGTGACAGTAAATCCAGACAGGTGAGTGACAGCAAATACAGACAGGTGAGTGACAGTAAATACAGACAGATGATTGAAAATAAATACAGACATGTGAGTGACAGTAATTCCAGACAGGTGAGTGACAATAAATATAGACAGGTGAGTGACAGTAAATACAGACAGGTGAGTGACAGTAAATACAGACAGGTGAATGACAATAAATACCGACAGGTGAATGACAATAAATACAGAAAGGTGCGTGACAGTAAATACAGACAGGTGAGTGACAGTAAATACAGACAGGTGAGTGACAATAAATTCAGACAGGTGAGTGACAGTATATAAAGACAGGTGAGTGAGAGTAAATACAGACAGGTGAGTGACAGTAAATACAGACAGGTGAGTGAGAGTAAATACAGACAGGTGAGTGACAGTAAATCCAGACAGGTGAGTAACAGCAAATACAGACAGATGAGTGAAAATAAATACAGACATGTGAGTGACAGTAAATGCAGACAGATGAATGAAAATAAATACAGACATGTGAGTGACAGTAAATCCAGACAGGTGAGGGACAGTAAATCCAGACAGTTGAGTGACAGCAAATACAGACAGGTGAGTGAGAGTAAATACAGACAAGTGATTGACAGAAAATACAGACAGGTGATTGAGAGTAAATACAGACATGTGAGTGACAGTAAATACAGACAGGTGAGTGAGAGTAAATACAGACAGGAGAGTGACAGCAAATACAGACAGATGAGTGAAAATAAATACAGACAGGTGAGTGACAGTAAATCCAGACAGATGAGTGAAAATAAATACAGACATGTGAGTGACAGTAAATCCAGACATGTGAGTGACAGTAAATCCAGACAGATGAGTGAAAATAAATACAGACATGAGTGACAGTAAATCCAGACATGTGAAGGACAGTAAATGCAAACAGTTGAGTGACAGCAAATACAGACAGGTGAGTGAGAGTAAATACAGAGAAGTGATTGACAGAAAATACAGACAGGTGATTGAGAGTAAATACAGACAGGTGAGTGACAGTAAATACAGACAGGTGAGTGAGAGTAGATACAGACAGGTGAGTGACAGTAAATCCAGACAGGTGAGTGACAGCAAATACAGACAGATGAGTGAAAATAAATACAGACATGTGACTGACAGTAAATCCAGACAAATGAGGGACAGTAAATCCAGACAGTTGAGTGACAGCAAATACAGACAGGTGATTGAGAGTAAATACAGACAGGTGAGTGACAGTAAATACAGACAGTTGAGTGACAGTAAATGCAGACAGGTGAAGGACAGTAAATGCAGACAGTTGAGTGACAGCAAATACAGACAGGTGAGTGAGAGTAAATACAGAGAAGTGATTGACAGAAAATACAGACAGTTGATTGAGAGTAAATACAGACAGGTGAGTGACAGTAAATACAGACAGGTGAGTGAGAATAAATACAGACAGGTGAGTGACAGTAAATCCAGACAGGTGAGTGACAACAAATACAGACAGGTGAGTGACAACAAATACAGACAGATGAGTGAAAATAAATACAGACATGTGAGTGAGAGGAAATACAGACAGGTGAATGACAATAAATACAGACAGGTGAGTGAGAGGAAATACAGACAGGTGAATGAAAATAAATAAAGACAGCTGAGTGAGAGGAAATACAGACAGGTGAATGACAATAAATAAAGACAGGTGAGTGAGAGGAAATACAGACAGGTGAAGGACAATAAATACAGACAGGTGAGTGAGAGGAAATACAGACAGGTGAATGACAATAAATAAAGACAGGTGAGTGAGAGGAAATTCAGACAGGTGAATGACAATAAATAAAGACAGGTGAGTGAGAGGAAATACAGACAGGTGAATGACAAAAAATAAAGACAGGTGAGTGAGAGGAAATACATACAGATGAATGACAATAAATAAAGACAGGTGAGTGAGAGGAAATACATACAGGTGAATGACAATAAATACAGACAGGTGAATGACAATAAATAAAGACAGGTGAGTGAGAGGAAATACAGACAGGTGAGTGACAGTAAATACAGACAGGTGAGTGAGAGTAAATACAGACAGGTGAGTGACAGTAAATCCAGACAGGTGAGTGACAGCAAATACAGACAGATGAGTGAAAATAAATACAGACATGTGAGTGACAGTAAATGCAGACAGATGAATGAAAATAAATACAGACATGTGAGTGACAGTAAATCCAGACAGGTGAGGGACAGTAAATCCAGACAGTTGAGTGACAGCAAATAAAGACAGGTGAGTGAGAGTAAATACAGACAAGTGATTGACAGAAAATACAGACAGGTGATTGAGAGTAAATACAGACAGCTGAGTGACAGTAAATACAGACAGGTGAGTGAGAGTAAATACAGACAGGTGAGTGACAGTAAATCCAGACAGGTGAGTGACAGCAAATACAGACAGATGAGTGAAAATAAATACAGACATGTGAGTGACAGTAAATCCAGACAGATGAGTGAAAATAAATACAGACATGTGAGTGACAGCAAATACAGACAGATGAGTGAAAATAAATACAGACATGTGAGTGACAGTAAATCCAGACAGATGAGTGAAAATAAATACAGACAGGTGAGTGACAGCAAATACAGACAGATGAGTGAAAATAAATACAGACAGGTGAGTGACAGTAAATCCAGACAGGTGAGTGACAGCAAATACAGACAGGTGAGTGACAGTAAATACAGACAGATGATTGAAAATAAATACAGACATGTGAGTGACAGTAATTCCAGACAGGTGAGTGACAATAAATACAGACAGGTGAGTGACAGTAAATACAGACAGGTGAATGACAATAAATACCAACAGGTGAATGACAATAAATACAGAAAGGTGCGTGACAATAAATACAGACAGGTGAGTGACAGTAAATACAGACAGGTGAGTGACAATAAATACAGACAGGTGAGTGACAATAAATACAGACAGGTGAGTGACAGTATATAAAGACAGGTGAGTGAGAGTAAATACAGACAGGTGAGTGACAGTAAATACAGACAGGTGAGTGAGAGTAAATACAGACAGGTGAGTGAGAGTAAATACAGACAGGTGAGTGACAGTAAATCCAGACAGATTAATGAAAGTAAATACAGACATGTGAGTGACAGTAAATCCAGACAGGTGAGGGACAGTAAATCCAGACAGTTGAGTGACAGCAAATACAGACAGGTGAGTGAGAGTAAATACAGACAGGTGAGTGACAGCAAATACAGACAGATGAGTGAAAATAAATACAGACATGTGAGTGACAGTAAATCCAGACAGATGAGTGAAAATAAATACAGACATGAGTGACAGTAAATCCAGACATGTGAAGGACAGTAAATGCAAACAGTTGAGTGACAGCAAATACAGACAGGTGAGTGAGAGTAAATACAGAGAAGTGATTGACAGAAAATACAGACAGGTGATTGAGAGTAAATACAGACAGGTGAGTGACAGTAAATACAGACAGGTGAGTGAGAGTAGATACAGAAAGGTGAGTGACAGTAAATCCAGACAGGTGAGTGACAGCAAATACAGACAGATGAGTGAAAATAAATACAGACATGTGACTGACAGTAAATCCAGACAAATGAGGGACAGTAAATCCAGACAGTTGAGTGACAGCAAATACAGACAGGTGATTGAGAGTAAATACAGACAGGTGAGTGACAGTAAATACAGACAGTTGAGTGACAGTAAATCCAGACAGGTGAAGGACAGTAAATGCAGACAGTTGAGTGACAGCAAATACAGACAGGTGAGTGAGAGTAAATACAGAGAAGTGATTGACAGAAAATACAGACAGTTGATTGAGAGTAAATACAGACAGGTGAGTGACAGTAAATACAGACAGGTGAGTGAGAATAAATACAGACAGGTGAGTGACAGTAAATCCAGACAGGTGAGTGACAACAAATACAGACAGGTGAGTGACAACAAATACAGACAGATGAGTGAAAATAAATACAGACATGTGAGTGAGAGGAAATACAGACAGGTGAATGACAATAAATACAGACAGGTGAGTGAGAGGAAATACAGACAGGTGAATGAAAATAAATAAAGACAGCTGAGTGAGAGGAAATACAGACAGGTGAATGACAATAAATAAAGACAGGTGAGTGAGAGGAAATTCAGACAGGTGAATGACAATAAATAAAGACAGGTGAGTGAGAGGAAATACAGACAGGTGAATGACAAAAAATAAAGACAGGTGAGTGAGAGGAAATACATACAGATGAATGACAATAAATAAAGACAGGTGAGTGAGAGGAAATACATACAGGTGAATGACAAAAAATACAGACAGGTGAATGACAATAAATAAAGACAGGTGAGTGAGAGGAAATACAGACAGGTGAGTGACAGTAAATACAGACAGGTGAGTGAGAGTAAATACAGACAGGTGAGTGACAGTAAATCCAGACAGGTGAGTGACAGCAAATACAGACAGATGAGTGAAAATAAATACAGACATGTGAGTGACAGTAAATGCAGACAGATGAATGAAAATAAATACAGACATGTGTGTGACAGTAAATCCAGACAGGTGAGGGACAGTAAATCCAGACAGTTGAGTGACAGCAAATACAGACAGGTGAGTGAGAGTAAATACAGACAAGTGATTGACAGAAAATACAGACAGGTGATTGAGAGTAAATACAGACAGCTGAGTGACAGTAAATACAGACAGGTGAGTGAGAGTAAATACAGACAGGTGAGTGACAGTAAATCCAGACAGGTGAGTGACAGCAAATACAGACAGATGAGTGAAAATAAATACAGACATGTGAGTGACAGTAAATCCAGACAGATGAGTGAAAATAAATACAGACATGTGAGTGACAGCAAATACAGACAGATGAGTGAAAATAAATACAGACATGTGAGTGACAGTAAATCCAGACAGATGAGTGAAAATAAATACAGACAGGTGAGTGACAGCAAATACAGACAGATGAGTGAAAATAAATACAGACAGGTGAGTGACAGTAAATCCAGACAGGTGAGTGACAGCAAATACAGACAGGTGAGTGACAGTAAATACAGACAGATGATTGAAAATAAATACAGACATGTGAGTGACAGTAATTCCAGACAGGTGAGTGACAATAAATACAGACAGGTGAGTGACAGTAAATACAGACAGGTGAGTGACAGTAAATACAGACAGGTGAATGACAATAAATACCGACAGGTGAATGACAATAAATACAGAAAGGTGCGTGACAGTAAATACAGACAGGTGAGTGACAGTAAATGCAGACAGGTGAGTGACAATAAATTCAGACAGGTGAGTGACAGTATATAAAGACAGGTGAGTGAGAGTAAATACAGACAGGTGAATGACAATAAATAAAGACAGGTGAGTGAGAGGAAATACAGACATGTGAATGACAATAAATAAAGACAGATGAGTGAGAGGAAATACATACAGATGAATGACAATAAATAAAGACAGGTGAGTGAGAAGAAATACATACAGGTGAATGACAATAAATAAAGACAGGTGAGTGAGAGGAAATACATACAGGTGAATGACAATAAATAAAGACAGGTGAGTGAGAGGAAATACAGACAGGTGAATGACAATAAATAAAGACAGGTGAGTGAGAGGAAATACAGACAGGTGAATGACAATAAATAAAGACAGGTGAGTGAGAGGAAATACATACAGATGAATGACCATAAATAAAGACAGGTGAGTGAGAGGAAATACATACAGGTGTATGACAATAAATACAGACAGGTGAATGACAATAAATAAAGACAGGTGAATGACAATAAATAAAGACAGGTGATTGATCGGAAATACAGACAGGTGAATGACAATAAATACAGACAGGTGAGTGAGAGGAAATACAGACAGGTGAATGACAATAAATACAGACAGGTGAATGACAATAAATAAAGACAGCTGAGTGAGAGGAAATACAGACAGGTGAATGACAATAAATACAGACAGGTGAGTGACAATAAATAAAGACTGGTGAGTGAGAGGAAATACAGACAGGTGAATGACAATAAATACAGACAGGTGAATGACAATAAATACAGACAGGTGAATGACAATAAATGCAGACAGGTGATTGAGAGGAAATACAGACAGGTGAATGACAATAAATACAGACAGGTGAAAGACAATAAATAAAGACAGGTGAAAGACAATAAATAGAGACAGGTGAATGACAATAAATAAAGACAGGTGAGTGACAATAAATGAAGACAGGTGAGTGACAATAAATAAAGACAGGTGAGTGAGAGGAAATACAGACAGGTGAATGACAATAAATACAGACAGGTGAATGACAATAAATACAGACAGGTGATTGAGAGGAAATACAGACAGGTGATTGAGAGGAAATACAGACAGGTGAATGACAATAAATACAGACAGTTGAATGAGAGGAAATACAGACAGGTGAGTGAGAGGAAATACAGACAGGTGAGTGAGAGGAAATACAGACAGGTGAATGACAATAAATAAAGACAGGTGAGTGAGAGGAAATACAGACAGATGAATGACAATAAATACAGACAGGTGAATGACAATAAATGCAGACAGGTGAATGACAATAAATACAGACAGGTGAGTGACAGTAAATACAGACAGGTGAGTGACAATAAATACAGACAGGTGAGTGACAAGTAAATAAAGACAGGTGAGTGACAAGTAAATAAAGACAGGTGAGTGAGAGTAAATACAGACAGGTGAGTGACAGTAAATACAGACAGTTGAGTGAGAGTAAATACAGACAGGTGAGTGACAGTAAATCCAGACAGGTGAGTGACAGCAAATACAGACAGATGAGTGAAAATAAATACAGACATGTGAGTGACAGTAAATGCAGACAGATGAATGAAAATAAATACAGACATGTGAGTGACAGTAAATCCAGACAGGTGAGGGACAGTAAATCCAGACAGTTGAGTGACAGCAAATACAGACAGGTGAGTGAGAGTAAATACAGACTAGTGATTGACAGAAAATACAGACAGGTGAGTGAGAGTAAATACAGACAGGTGTGTGACAGTAAATACAGACAGGTGAGTGAGAGTAAATACAGACAGGTGAGTGACAGTAAATCCAGACAGGTGAGTGACAGCAAATACAGACAGATGAGTGAAAATAAATAGAGACATGTGAGTGACAGCAAATACAGACAGATGAGTGAAACTAAATACAGACATGTGAGTGACAGCAAATCCAGACAGATGAGTGAAAATAAATACAGACAGGTGAGTGACAGCAAATACAGACAGATGAGTGAAAATAAATACAGACAGGTGAGTGACAGTAAATCCAGACAGGTGAGTGACAGCAAATACAGACAGGTGAGTGACAGTAAATACAGACAGATGATTGAAAATAAATACAGACATGTGAGTGACAGTAAATCCAGACAGGTGAGTGACAGTAAATACAGACAGGTAAGTGACAAGTAAATAAAGACAGGTGAGTGAGAGTAAATACAGACAGGTGAGTGACAGTAAATACAGACAGGTGAGTGAGAGTAAATACAGACAGGTGACTGACAGTAAATCCAGACAGGTGAGTGACAGTAAATACAGACAGATAAGTGAAAATAAATACAGACATGTGAGTGACAGTAAATGCAGACAGATGTGTGAAAATAAATACAGACATGTGAGTTACAGTAAATCCAGACAAATGAGGGACAGTAAATCCAGACAGTTGAGTGACAGTAAATACAGACAGGTGAGTGAGAGTAAATACAGACAGGTGATTGAGAGTAAATACAGACAGCTGAGTGACAGTAAATACAGACAGGTGAGTGAGAGTAAATACAGACAGGTGAGTGACAGTAAATACAGATAGGTGAGTGACAGAAAATCCAGACAGGTGAGTGACAGCAAATACAGACAGATGAGTGAAAATAAATACAGACATGTGAGTGACAGTAAATCCAGACAGGTGAAGGACAGTAAATGCAGACAGTTGAGTGACAGCAAATACAGACAGGTGAGTGAGAGTAAATACAGAGAAGTGATTGACAGAAAATACAGACAGGTGATTGAGAGTAAATACAGACAGGTGAGTGACAGTAAATACAGACAGGTGAGTGACAACAAATACAGACAGGTGAGTGACAGTCATACAGACAGGTGAGTGACAGTCATACAGACAGATGAGTGAAAATAAATACAGACATGTGAGTGAGAGGAAATACAGACAGGTGAATGACCATAAATAAAGACAGGTGAGTGAGAGGAAATACAGACAGGTGAATGAAAATAAATACAGACAGGTGAGTGAGAGGAAATACAGACTGGTGAATGACAATAAATAAAGACAGGTGAGTGAGAGGAAATACTGACAGGTGAATGACAATAAATAAAGACAGGTGAGTGAGAGGAAATACAGACATGTGAATGACAATAAATAAAGACAGGTGAGTGAGAGGAAATACATACAGATGTATGACAATAAATAAAGACAGGTGAGTGAGAGGAAATACATACAGGTGAATGACAATAAATAAAGACAGGTGAGTGAGAGGAAATACATACAGGTGAATGACAATAAATAAAGACAGGTGAGTGAGAGGAAATACAGACAGGTGAATGACAATAAATAAAGACAGGTGAGTGAGAGGAAATACAGACAGGTGAATGACAATAAATAAAGACAGGTGAGTGAGAGGAAATACATACAGATGAATGACCATAAATAAAGACAGGTGAGTGAGAGGAAATACATACAGGTGAATGACAATAAATACAGACAGGTGAATGACAATAAATAAAGACAGGTGAATGACAATAAATAAAGACAGGTGATTGATCGGAAATACAGACAGGTGAATGACAATAAATACAGACAGGTGAGTGAGAGGAAATACAGACAGGTGAATGACAATAAATAAAGACAGCTGAGTGAGAGGAAATACAGACAGGTGAATGACAATAAATACAGACAGGTGAGTGACAATAAATAAAGACAGGTGAGTGAGAGGAAATACAGTCAGGTGAATGACAATAAATACAGACAGGTGAATGACAATAAATACAGACAGGTGAATGACAATAAATACAGACAGGTGATTGAGAGGAAATACAGACAGGTGAAAGACAATAAATACAGACAGGTGAAAGACAATAAATAAAGACAGGTGAAAGACAATAAATAAAGACAGGTGAATGACAATAAATAAAGACAGGTGAGTGACAATAAATGAAGACAGGTGAGTGACAATAAATAAAGACAGGTGAGTGAGAGGAAATACAGACAGGTGAATGACAATAAATACAGACAGGTGAATGACAATAAATACAGACAGGTGATTGAGAGGAAATACAGACAGGTGAATGACAATAAATACAGACAGGTGAATGACAATAAATACAGACAGGTGAATGAGAGGAAATACAGACAGGTGAGTGAGAGGAAATACAGACAGGTGAATGACAATAAATAAAGACAGGTGAGTGAGAGGAAATACAGACAGATGAATGACAATAAATACAGCCAGGTGAGTGAGAGGAAATACAGACAGGTGAATGACAATAAATACAGACAGGTGAATGACAATAAATACAGACAGGTGAGTGACAGTAAATACAGACAGGTGAGTGACAATAAATACAGACAGGTGAGTGACAATAAATACAGACAGGTGAGTGACAAGTAAATAAAGACAGGTGAGTGACAAGTAAATAAAGACAGGCGAGTGAGAGTAAATACAGACAGGTGAGTGACAGTAAATACAGACAGTTGTGTGAGAGTAAATACAGACAGGTGAGTGACAGTAAATCCAGACAGGTGAGTGACAGCAAATACAGACAGATGAGTGAAAATAAATACAGACATGTGAGTGACAGTAAATGCAGACAGATGAATGAAAATAAATACAGACACGTGAGTGACAGTAAATCCAGACAGGTGAGGGACAGTAAATCCAGACAGTTGAGTGACAGCAAATACAGACAGGTGAGTGAGAGTAAATACAGACAAGTGATTGACAGAAAATACAGACAGGTGATTGAGAGTAAATACAGACAGGTGAGTGAAAGTAAATACAGACAGGTGAGTGAGAGTAAATACAGACAGGTGAGTGACAGTAAATCCAGACAGGTGAGTGACAGCAAATACAGACAGATGAGTGAAAATAAATACAGACATGTGAGTGACAGTAAATCCAGACAGATGAGTGAAAATAAATACAGACATGTGAGTGACAGCAAATACAGACAGATGAGTGAAAATAAATACAGACATGTGAGTGACAGTAAATCCAGACAGATGAGTGAAAATAAATACAGACAGGTGAGTGACAGCAAATACAGACAGATGAGTGATAATAAATACAGACAGGTGAGTGACAGTAAATCCAGACAGGTGAGTGACAGCAAATACAGACAGGTGAGTGACAGTAAATACAGACAGATGATTGAAAATAAATACAGACATGTGAGTGACAGTAAATCCAGACAGGTGAGTGACAATAAATACAGACAGGTGAGTGACAATAAATACAGACAGGTGAGTGACAATAAATACAGACAGGTGAGTGACAAGTAAATAAAGACAGGTGAGTGAGAGTAAATACAGACAGGTGAGTGAGAGTAAATACAGACAGGTGAGTGACAGTAAATCCAGACAGGTGAGTGACAGCAAATACAGACAGATGAGTGAAAATAAATACAGACATGTGAGTGACAGTAAATGCAGACAGATGAGTGAAAATAAATACAGACATGTGAGTTACAGTAAATCCAGACAAATGAGGGACAGTAAATCCAGACAGTTGAGTGACAGCAAATACAGACAGGTGATTGAGAGTAAATCCAGACAGGTGAGTGACAGCAAATACAGACAGATGAGTGAAAATAAATACAGACATGTGAGTGACAGTAAATCCAGACAGGTGAAGGACAGTAAATGCAGACAGTTGAGTGACAGCAAATACAGACAGGTGAGTGAGAGTAAATACAGAGAAGTGATTGACAGAAAATACAGACAGGTGATTGAGAGTAAATACAGACAGGTGAGTGACAGTAAATACAGACAGGTGAGTGAGAATAAATACGGACAGGTGAGTGACAGTAAATCAAGACAGGTGAGTGACAACAAATACAGACAGGTGAGTGACAGTCATACAGACAGATGAGTGAAAATAAATACAGACATGTGAGTGAGAGGAAATACAGACAGGTGAATGACAATAAATACAGACTGGTGAGTGAGGGGAAATACAGACAGGTGAATGACAATAAATAAAGACATGTGAGTGAGAGGAAATACAAACAGGTGAATGACAGTAAATAAAGACAGCTGACTGAGAGGAAATACAGACAGGTGAATGACAATAAATACAGACAGGTGAGTGAGAGGAAATACAGACAGGTGAATGACCATAAATAAAGACAGGTGAGTGAGAGGAAATACAGACAGGTGAATGATAATAAATAAAGACAGGTGAGTGAGAGGAAATACAGACAGGTGAATGACAGTAAATAAAGACAGCTGAGTGAGAGGAAATACAGACAGGTGAATGACAATAAATACAGACAGGTGAGTGAGAGTAAATACAGACAGGTGACTGACAGTAAATCCAGACAGGTGATTGACAGCAAATACAGACAGATGAGTGAAAATAAATACAGACATGTGAGTGACAGTAAATGCAGACAGATGTGTGAAAATAAATACAGACATGTGAGTTACAGTAAATCCAGACAAATGAGGGACAGTAAATCCAGACAGTTGAGTGACAGCAAATACAGACAGGTGATTGAGAGTAAATACAGACAGGTGAGTGACAGTAAATACAGATAGGTGAGTGACAGTAAATCCAGACAGGTGAGTGACAGCAAATACAGACAGATGAGTGAAAATAAATACAGACATGTGAGTGACAGTAAATCCAGAGAGGTGAAGGACAGTAAATGCAGACAGTTGAGTGACAGCAAATACAGACAGGTGAGTGAGAGTAAATACAGAGAAGTGATTGACAGAAAATACAGACAGGTGATTGAGAGTAAATACAGACAGGTGAGTGACAGTAAATACAGACAGGTGAGTGACAACAAATACAGACAGGTGAGTGACAGTCATACAGACAGATGAGTGAAAATAAATACAGACATGTGAGTGAGAGGAAATACAGACAGGTGAATGACCATAAATAAAGACAGGTGAGTGAGAGGAAATACAGACAGGTGAATGAAAATAAATACAGACAGGTGAGTGAGAGTAAATACAGACAGGTGAATGACAATAAATAAAGACAGGTGAGTGAGAGGAAATACAGACAGGTGAATGACAATAAATAAAGACAGGTGAGTGAGAGGAAATACAGACATGTGAATGACAATAAATACAGACAGGTGAGTGAGAGGAAATACATACAGATGAATGACAATAAATAAAGACAGGTGAGTGAGAGGAAATACATACAGGTGAATGACAATAAATAAAGACAGGTGAGTGAGAGGAAATACATACAGGTGAATGACAATAAATAAAGACAGGTGAGTGAGAGGAAATACAGACAGGTGAATGACAATAAATAAAGACAGGTGAGTGAGAGGAAATACAGACAGGTGAATGACAATAAATAAAGACAGGTGAGTGAGAGGAAATACATACAGATGAATGACAATAAATAAAGACAGGTGAGTGAGAGGAAATACATACAGGTGAATGACAATAAATACAGACAGGTGAATGACAATAAATAAAGACAGGTGAATGACAATAAATAAAGACAGGTGATTGATCGGAAATACAGACAGGTGAATGACAATAAATACAGACAGGTGAATGACAATAAATAAAGACAGGTGAGTGAGAGGAAATACAGACAGGTGAAGGACAATAAATACAGACAGGTGAATGACAATAAATAAAGACAGCTGAGTGAGAGGAAATACAGACAGGTGAATGACAATAAATACAGACAGGTGAGTGACAATAAATAAAGACAGGTGAGTGAGAGGAAATACAGACAGGTGAATGACAATAAATACAGACAGGTGAATGACAATAAATACAGACAGGTGATTGAGAGGAAATACAGACAGGTGAATGACAATAAATACAGACAGGTGAAAGACAATAAATAAAGACAGGTGAAAGACAATAAATAAAGACAGGTGAATGACAATAAATAAAGACAGGTGAGTGACAATAAATGAAGACAGGTGAGTGACAATAAATGAAGACAGGTGAGTGACAATAAATAAAGACAGGTGAGTGAGAGGAAATACAGACAGGTGAATGACAATAAATACAGACAGGTGAATGACAATAAATACAGACAGGTGAATGAGAGGAAATACAGACAGGTGAGTGAGAGGAAATACAGACAGGTGAATGACAATAAATAAAGACAGGTGAGTGAGAGGAAATACAGACAGATGAATGACAATAAATACAGACAGGTGAGTGAGAGGAAATACAGACAGGTGAATGACAATAAATACAGACAGGTGAATGACAATAAATACAGACAGGTGATTGAGAGGAAATACACACAGGTGAATGACAATAAATACAGACAGGTGAATGACAATAAATACAGACAGGTGAATGAGAGGAAATACAGACAGGTGAGTGAGAGGAAATACAGACAGGTGAATGACAATAAATAAAGACAGGTGAGTGAGAGGAAATACAGACAGATGAATGACAATAAATACAGACAGGTGAGTGAGAGGAAATACAGACAGGTGAATGACAATAAATACAGACAGGTGAATGACAATAAATACAGACAGGTGAGTGACAGTAAATACAGACAGGTGAGTGACAATAAATACAGACAGGTGAGTGACAATAAATACAGACAGGTGAGTGACAAGTAAATAAAGACAGGTGAGTGAGAGTAAATACAGACAGGTGAGTGACAGTAAATACAGACAGTTGAGTGAGAGTAAATACAGACAGGTGAGTGACAGTAAATCCAGACAGGTGAGTGACAGCAAATACAGACAGATGAGTGAAAATAAATACAGACATGTGAGTGACAGTAAATGCAGACAGATGAATGAAAATAAATACAGACATGTGAGTGACAGTAAATCCAGACAGGTGAGGGACAGTAAATCCTGACAGTTGAGTGACAGCAAATACAGACAGGTGAGTGAGAGTAAATACAGACAAGTGATTGACAGAAAATACAGACAGGTGATTGAGAGTAAATACAGACAGGTGAGTGAAAGTAAATACAGACAGGTGAGTGAGAGTAAATACAGACAGGTGAGTGACAGTAAATCCAGACAGGTGAGTGACAGCAAATACAGACAGATGAGTGAAAATAAATACAGACATGTGAGTGACAGTAAATCCAGACAGATGAGTGAAAATAAATACAGACATGTGAGTGACAGCAAATACAGACAGATGAGTGAAAATAAATACAGACATGTGAGTGACAGTAAATCCAGACAGATGAGTGAAAATAAATACAGACAGGTGAGTGACAGCAAATACAGACAGATGAGTGATAATAAATACAGACAGGTGAGTGACAGTAAATCCAGACAGGTGAGTGACAGCAAATACAGACAGGTGAGTGACAGTAAATACAGACAGATGATTGAAAATAAATACAGACATGTGAGTGACAGTAAATCCAGACAGGTGAGTGACAATAAATACAGACAGGTGAGTGACAGTAAATACAGACAGGTGAGTGACAATAAATACAGACAGGTGAGTGACAATAAATACAGACAGGTGAGTGACAAGTAAATAAAGACAGGTGAGTGAGAGTAAATACAGACAGGTGAGTGAGAGTAAATACAGACAGGTGAGTGACAGTAAATCCAGACAGGTGAGTGACAGCAAATACAGACAGATGAGTGAAAATAAATACAGACATGTGAGTGACAGTAAATGCAGACAGATGAGTGAAAATAAATACAGACATGTGAGTTACAGTAAATCCAGACAAATGAGGGACAGTAAATCCAGACAGTTGAGTGACAGCAAATACAGACAGGTGATTGAGAGTAAATCCAGACAGGTGAGTGACAGCAAATACAGACAGATGAGTGAAAATAAATACAGACATGTGAGTGACAGTAAATCCAGACAGGAGAAGGACAGTAAATGAAGACAGTTGAGTGACAGCAAATACAGACAGGTGAGTGAGAGTAAATACAGAGAAGTGATTGACAGAAAATACAGACAGGTGATTGAGAGTAAATACAGACAGGTGAGTGACAGTAAATACAGACAGGTGAGTGAGAATAAATACAGACAGGTGAGTGACAGTAAATCCAGACAGGTGAGTGACAACAAATACAGACAGGTGAGTGACAGTCATACAGACAGATGAGTGAAAATAAATACAGACATGTGAGTGAGAGGAAATACAGACAGGTGAATGACAATAAATACAGACTGGTGAGTGAGGGGAAATACAGACAGGTGAATGACAATAAATAAAGACATGTGAGTGAGAGGAAATACAAACAGGTGAATGACAGTAAATAAAGACAGCTGAGTGAGAGGAAATACAGACAGGTGAATGACAATAAATACAGACAGGTGAGTGAGAGGAAATACAGACAGGTGAATGACCATAAATAAAGACAGGTGAGTGAGAGGAAATACAGACAGGTGAATGATAATAAATAAAGACAGGTGAGTGAGAGGAAATACAGACAGGTGAATGACAGTAAATAAAGACAGGTGAGTGAGAGGAAATACAGACAGGTGAATGACAGTAAATCCAGACAGTTGAGTGACAGCAAATACAGACAGGTGATTGAGAGTAAATACAGACAGGTGAGTGACAGTAAATACAGATAGGTGAGTGACAGTAAATCCAGACAGGTGAGTGACAGCAAATACAGACAGATGAGTGAAAATAAATACAGACATGTGAGTGACAGTAAATCCAGACAGGTGAAGGACAGTAAATGCAGACAGTTGAGTGACAGCAAATACAGACAGGTGAGTGAGAGTAAATACAGAGAAGTGATTGACAGAAAATACAGACAGGTGATTGAGAGTAAATACAGACAGGTGAGTGACAGTAAATACAGACAGGTGAGTGACAACAAATACAGACAGGTGAGTGACAGTCATACAGACAGATGAGTGAAAATAAATACAGACATGTGAGTGAGAGGAAATACAGACAGGTGAATGACCATAAATAAAGACAGGTGAGTGAGAGGAAATACAGACAGGTGAATGAAAATAAATACAGACAGGTGAGTGAGAGTAAATACAGACAGGTGAATGACAATAAATAAAGACAGGTGAGTGAGAGGAAATACAGACAGGTGAATGACAATAAATAAAGACAGGTGAGTGAGAGGAAATACAGACATGTGAATGACAATAAATACAGACAGGTGAGTGAGAGGAAATACATACAGATGAATGACAATAAATAAAGACAGGTGAGTGAGAGGAAATACATACAGGTGAATGACAATAAATAAAGACAGGTGAGTGAGAGGAAATACATACAGGTGAATGACAATAAATAAAGACAGGTGAGTGAGAGGAAATACAGACAGGTGAATGACAATAAATAAAGACAGGTGAGTGAGAGGAAATACAGACAGGTGAATGACAATAAATAAAGACAGGTGAGTGAGAGGAAATACATACAGATGAATGACAATAAATAAAGACAGGTGAGTGAGAGGAAATACATACAGGTGAATGACAATAAATACAGACAGGTGAATGACAATAAATAAAGACAGGTGAATGACAATAAATAAAGACAGGTGAATGACAATAAATAAAGACAGGTGATTGATCGGAAATACAGACAGGTGAATGACAATAAATACAGACAGGTGAATGACAATAAATAAAGACAGGTGAGTGAGAGGAAATACAGACAGGTGAAGGACAATAAATACAGACAGGTGAATGACAATAAATAAAGACAGCTGAGTGAGAGGAAATACAGACAGGTGAATGACAATAAATACAGACAGGTGATTGACAATAAATAAAGACAGGTGAGTGAGAGGAAATACAGACAGGTGAATGACAATAAATACAGACAGGTGAATGACAATAAATACAGACAGGTGAATGACAATAAATACAGACAGGTGATTGAGAGGAAATACAGACAGGTGAATGACAATAAATACAGACAGGTGAAAGACAATAAATAAAGACAGGTGAAAGACAATAAATAAAGACAGGTGAATGACAATAAATAAAGACAGGTGAGTGACAATAAATGAAGACAGGTGAGTGACAATAAATGAAGACAGGTGAGTGACAATAAATAAAGACAGGTGAGTGAGAGGAAATACAGACAGGTGAATGACAATAAATACAGACAGGTGAATGACAATAAATACAGACAGGTGAGTGAGAATAAATACAGACAGGTGAGTGCCAGTAAATCCAGACAGGTGAGTGACAACAAATACAGACAGGTGAGTGACAGTCATACAGACAGATGAGTGAAAATAAATACAGACATGTGAGTGAGAGGAAATACAGACAGGTGAATGACAATAAATACAGACAGGTGAATGACAATAAATACAGACAGGTGAATGACAATAAATACAGACAGGTGATTGAGAGGAAATACAGACAGGTGAATGACAATAAATACAGACAGGTGAAAGACAATAAATAAAGACAGGTGAAAGACAATAAATAAAGACAGGTGAGTGACAATAAATGAAGACAGGTGAGTGACAATAAATGAAGACAGGTGAGTGACAATAAATAAAGACAGGTGAGTGAGAGGAAATACAGACAGGTGAATGACAATAAATACAGACAGGTGAATGACAATAAATACAGACAGGTGAATGAGAGGAAATACAGACAGGTGAGTGAGATGAAAAACAGACAGGTGAATGACAATAAATAAAGACAGGTGAGTGAGAGGAAATACAGACAGATGAATGACAATAAATACAGACAGGTGAGTGAGAGGAAATACAGACAGGTGAATGACAATAAATACAGACAGGTGAATGACAATAAATACAGACAGGTGAGTGACAGTAAATACAGACAGGTGAGTGACAATAAATACAGACAGGTGAGTGACAATAAATACAGACAGGTGAGTGACAAGTAAATAAAGACAGGTGAGTGACAAGTAAATAAAGACAGGTGAGTGAGATTAAATACAGACAGGTGAGTGACAGTAAATACAGACAGTTGAGTGAGAGTAAATACAGACAGGTGAGTGACAATAAATACAGACAGGTGAGTGACAATAAATACAGACAGGTGAGTGACAAGTAAATAAAGACAGGTGAGTGAGAGTAAATACAGACAGGTGAGTGAGAGTAAATACAGACAGGTGAGTGACAGTAAATCCAGACAGGTGAGTGACAGCAAATACAGACAGATGAGTGAAAATAAATACAGACATGTGAGTGACAGTAAATGCAGACAGATGAGTGAAAATAAATACAGACATGTGAGTTACAGTAAATCCAGACAAATGAGGGACAGTAAATCCAGACAGTTGAGTGACAGCAAATACAGACAGGTGATTGAGAGTAAATCCAGACAGGTGAGTGAGAGTAAATACAGACAGGTGAGTGACAGTAAATCCAGACAGGTGAGTGACAGCAAATACAGACAGATGAGTGAAAATAAATACAGAAATGTGAGTGACAGTAAATCCAGACAGGTGAAGGACAGTAAATGCAGACAGTTGAGTGACAGCAAATACAGACAGGTGAGTGAGAGTAAATACAGAGAAGTGATTGACAGAAAATACAGACAGGTGATTGAGAGTAAATACAGACAGGTGAGTGACAGTAAATACAGACAGGTGAGTGAGAATAAATACAGACAGGTGAGTGCCAGTAAATCCAGACAGGTGAGTGACAACAAATACAGACAGGTGAGTGACAGTCATACAGACAGATGAGTGAAAATAAGTACAGACATGTGAGTGAGAGGAAATACAGACAGGTGAATGACAATAAATACAGACTGGTGAGTGAGGGGAAATACAGACAGGTGAATGACAATAAATAAAGACAGGTGAGTGAGAGGAAATACAGACAGGTGAATGACAGTAAATAAAGACAGCAGAGTGAGAGGAAATACAGACAGGTGAATGACAATAAATACAGACAGGTGAGTGAGAGGAAATACAGACAGGTGAATGACCATAAATAAAGACAGGTGAGTGAGAGGAAATACAGACAGGTGAATGAAAATAAATACAGACAGGTGAGTGAGAGGAAATACAGACAGGTGAATGACAATAAATAATGACAGGTGAGTGAGAGGAAATACAGACAGGTGAAGGACAATAAATACAGACAGGTGAGTGAGAGGGAATACAGACAGGTGAATGAGAATAAATAAAGACAGGTGAGTGAGAGGAAATACAGACAGGTGAATGACAATAAATAAAGACAGGTGAGTGAGAGGAAATACAGACAGGTGAATGACAATAAATAAAGACAGGTGAGTGAGAGGAAATACATACAGATGAATGACAATAAATAAAGACAGGTGAGTGAGAGGAAATACATACAGGTGAATGACAATAAATACAGACAGGTGAATGACAATAAATAAAGACAGGTGAGTGAGAGGAAATACAGACAGGTGAATGACAATAAATAAAGACAGGTGATTGATCGGAAATACAGACAGGTGAATGACAATTAATACAGACAGGTGAATGACAATAAATAAAGACAGGTGAGTGAGAGGAAATACAGACAGGTGAATGACAATAAATACAGACAGGTGAATGACAATAAATAAAGACAGCTGAGTGAGAGGAAATACAGACAGGTGAATGACAATAAATACAGACAGGTGAGTGACAATAAATAAAGACAGGTGAATGACAATAAATAATGACAGGTGAGTGAGAGGAAATACAGACAGGTGAATGACAATAAATACAGACAGGTGAATGACAATAAATACAGACAGGTGATTGAGAGGAAATACAGACAGGTGAATGACAATAAATACAGACAGGTGAAAGACAATAAATAAAGACAGGTGAGTGACAATAAATACAGACAGGTGAATGACAATAAATAAAGACAGGTGAGTGACAATAAATGAAGGCAGGTGAGTGACATTAAATGAAGACAGGTGAGTGACAATAAATAAAGACAGGTGAGTGAGAGGAAATACAGACAGGTGAATGACAATAAATACAGACAGGTGAATGACAATAAATACAGACAGGTGATTGAGAGGAAATACAGACAGGTGAATGACAATAAATACAGACAGGTGAATGACAATAAATACAAACAGGTGAATGAGAGGAAATACAGACAGGTGAGTGAGAGGAAATACAGACAGGTGAGTGAGAGGAAATACAGACAGGTGAATGACAATAAATACAGACAGGTGATTGAGAGGAAATACAGACAGGTGAATGACAATAAATAAAGACAGGTGAGTGAGAGGAAATACAGACAGATGAATGACAATAAATACAGACAGGTGAGTGTGAGGAAATACAGACAGGTGAATGACAATAAATACAGACAGGTGAATGACAGTAAATACAGACAGGTGAGTGACAGTAAATACAGACAGGTGATTGACAGTAAATACAGACAGGTGAGTGACAATAAATACAGACAGGTGAGTGACAAGTAATAAAGACAGGTGAGTGAGAGTAAATACAGACAGGTGAGTGAGAGTAAATACAGACAAGTGAGTGACAGTAAATCCAGACAGGTGATTGACAGCAAATACAGACAGATGAGTGAAAATAAATACAGACATGTGAGTGACAGTAAATGCAGACAGATGAGTGAAAATAAATACAGACATGTGAGTTACAGTAAATCCAGACAAATGAGGGACAGTAAATCCAGACAGTTGAGTGACAGCAAATACAGACAGGTGATTGAGAGTAAATACAGACAGGTGAGTGACAGTAAATCCAGACAGGTGAGTGACAGTAAATCCAGACAGGTGAGTGACAGCAAATACAGACAGATGAGTGAAAATAAATACAGACATGTGAGTGACAGTAAATCCAGACAGGTGAAGGACAGTAAATGCAGACAGTTGAGTGACAGCAAATACAGACAGGTGAGTGAGAGTAAATACAGACAAGTGATTGACAGAAAATACAGACAGGTGATTGAGAGTAAATACAGACAGGTGAGTGACAGTAAATAAAGACAGGTGAGTGAGAATAAATACAGACAGGTGAGAGACAGTAAATCCAGACAGGTGAGTGACAACAAATACAGACAGGTGAGTGACAGTCATACAGACAGATGAGTGAAAATAAATACAGACATGTGAGTGAGAGGAAATACAGACAGGTGAATGACAATAAATACAGACTGGTGAGTGAGGGGAAATACAGACAGGTGAATGACAATAAATAAAGACAGGTGAGTGAGAGGAAATACAGACAGGTGAATGACAGTAAATAAAGACAGCTGAGTGAGAGAAAATACAGACAGTTGAATGACAATAAATACAGACAGGTGAGTGAGAGGAAATACAGACAGGTGAATGACCATAAATAAAGACAGGTGAGTGAGAGGAAATACAGACAGGTGAATGAAAATAAATACAGACAGGTGAGTGAGAGGAAATACAGACAGGTGAATGACAATAAATAATGACAGGTGAGTGAGAGGAAATACAGACAGGTGAAGGACAATAAATACAGACAGGTGAGTGAGAGGGAGTACAGACAGGTGAATGAGAATAAATAAAGACAGGTGAGTGAGAGGAAATACAGACAGGTGAATGACAATAAATAAAGACAGGTGAGTGAGAGGAAATACATACAGATGAATGACAATAAATAAAGACAGGTGAGTGAGAGGAAATACATACAGGTGAATGACAATAAATACAGACAGGTGAATGACAATAAATAAAGACAGGTGAGTGAGAGGAAATACAGACAGGTGAATGACAATAAATAAAGACAGGTGATTGTTCGGAAATACAGACAGGTGAATGACAATTAATACAGACAGGTGAATGACAATAAATAAAGACAGGTGAGTGAGAGGAAATACAGACAGGTGAATGACAATAAATACAGACAGGTGAATGACAATAAATAAAGACAGGTGAATGACAATAAATAATGACAGGTGAGTGAGAGGAAATACAGACAGGTGAATGAGAATAAATAAAGACAGGTGAGTGAGAGGAAATACAGACAGGTGAATGACAGTAAATACAGACAGTTGAGTGAGTGTAAATACAGACAGGTCAGTGACAGTAAATACAGACATGTGAGTGACAATAAATACAGACAGGTGAATGACAATAAATACAGACAGCTGAGTGACAGTAAATACAGACATGTGAGTGACAGTAAATACAGACATGTGAGTGAGGGTAAATACAGATAGTTGTGTGAGGGTAAATACAGACAGTTGAGTGAGAGTAAATACAGACAGTTGAGTGAGGGTAAATACAGACAGTTGAGTTAGAGTAAATACAGACAGTTGAGTGAGAGTAAATACAGACAGGTGAATAACAATAAATACAGACAGTTGAGTGACAGTAAATACAGACAGGTGAGTGAGAGTAAATACAGACAGTTGAGTGAGAGGAAATACAGACAGGTGAATGACAATAAATACAGACAGGTGAGTGACAATAAATAAAGACAGGTGAATGACAATAAATAATGACAGGTGAGTGAGAGGAAATACAGACAGGTGAATGACAATAAATACAGACAGGTGAATGACAATAAATACAGACAGGTGAAAGACAATAAATAAAGACAGGTGAAAGACAATAAATACAGACAGGTGAATGACAATAAATAAAGACAGGTGAGTGACAATAAATGAAGGCAGGTGAGTGACAATAAATGAAGACAGGTGAGTGACAATAAATAAAGACAGGTGAGTGAGAGGAAATACAGACAGGTGAATGACAATAAATACAGACAGGTGAATGACAATAAATACAGACAGGTGATTGAGAGGAAATACAGACAGGTGAATGACAATAAATACAGACAGGTGAATGACAATAAATACAAACAGGTGAATGAGAGGAAATACAGACAGGTGAGTGAGAGGAAATACAGACAGGTGAGTGAGAGAAAATACAGACAGGTGAATGACAATAAATACAGACTGGTGATTGAGAGGAAATACAGACAGGTGAATGACAATAAATAAAGACAGGTGAGTGAGAGGAAATACAGACAGATGAATGACAATAAATACAGACAGTTGAGTGTGAGGAAATACAGACAGGTGAATGACAATAAATACAGACAGGTGAGTGACAGTAAATACAGACAGGTGAGTGACAGTAAATACAGACAGGTGAGTGACAATAAATACAGACAGGTGAGTGACAATAAATACAGACAGGTGAGTGACAAGTAATAAAGACAGGTGAGTGAGAGTAAATACAGACAGGTGAGTGACATTAAATCCAGACAGGTGATTGACAGCAAATACAGACAGATGAGTGAAAATAAATGCAGACATGTGAGTGACAGTAAATGCAGACAGATGAGTGAAAATAAATACAGACATGTGAGTTACAGTAAATCCAGACAAATGAGGGACAGTAAATCCAGACAGTTGAGTGACAGCAAATACAGACAGGTGATTGAGAGTAAATACAGACAGGTGAGTGACAGTAAATAAAGACAGGTGAGTGACAGTAAATCCAGACAGGTGAGTGACAGCAAATACAGACAGATGAGTGAAAATAAATACAGACATGTGAGTGACAGTAAATCCAGACAGGTGAAGGACAGTAAATGCAGACAGTTGAGTGACAGCAAATACAGACAGGTGAGTGAGAGTAAATACAGACAAGTGATTGACAGAAAATACAGACAGGTGATTGAGAGTAAATACAGACAGGTGAGTGACAGTAAATACAGACAGGTGAGTGAGAATAAATACAGACAGGTGAGAGACAGTAAATCCAGACAGGTGAGTGACAACAAATACAGACAGGTGAGTGACAGTCATACAGACAGATGAGTGAAAATAAATACAGACATGTGAGTGAGAGGAAATACAGACAGGTGAATGACAATAAATACAGACTGGTGAGTGAGGGGAAATACAGACAGGTGAATGACAATAAATAAAGACAGGTGAGTGAGAGGAAATACAGACAGGTGAATGACAGTAAATAAAGACAGCTGAGTGAGAGGAAATACAGACAGGTGAATGACAATAAATACAGACAGGTGAGTGAGAGGAAATACAGACAGGTGAATGACCATAAATAAAGACAGGTGAGTGAGAGGAAATACAGACAGGTGAATGACAATAAATACAGACAGGTGAATGACAATAAATACAGACAGGTGATTGAGAGGAAATACAGACAGGTGAATGACAATAAATACAGACAGGTGAATGACAATAAATACAGACAGGTGAATGAGAGGAAATACAGACAGGTGAGTGAGAGGAAATACAGACACGTGAATGACAATAAATACAGACAGGTGATTGAGAGGAAATACAGACAGGTGAATGACAATAAATAAAGACAGGTGAGTGAGAGGAAATACAGACAGATGAATGACAATAAATACAGACAGGTGAGTGAGAGGAAATACAGACAGGTGAATGACAATAAATGCAGACAGGTGAATGACAATAAATACAGACAGGTGAATGACAATAAATACAGACAGGTGAGTGAGAGGAAATACAGACAGGTGAATGACAATAAATACAGACAGGTGAATGACAATAAATACAGACATGTGAGTGACAGTAAATACCGACATGTGAGTCAGGGTAAATACAAATAGTTGAGTGAGAGTAAATACAGACAGTTGAGTGAGGGTAAATACAGACAGTTGAGTTAGAGTAAATACAGACAGTTGAGTGAGGGTAAATACAGACAGGTGAGTGAGACGAAATACAGACAGGTGAATAACAATAAATACAGACAGTTGAGTGACAGTAAATACAGACAGTGGCGCAGTGGTTAGCACCGCAACCTCACAGCTCCAGGGACCCGGGTTCGATTCTGGGTACTGCCTTTGTGGAGTTTGCAAGTTCTCCCTGTGTCTGCGTGGGTTTTCTCCGGGTGCTCCGGTTTCCTCCCACGTGCCAAAGACTTGCAGGTTGATAGGTTAATTGGCCATTATAAATTGCCCCTAGTATAGGTAGGTGGTAGGGAAATATAGGGACAGGTGGGGATGTTTGGTAGGAATATGGGATTAGTGTAGTATTAGTATAAATGGGTGGTTGATGGTCGGCACAGACTCGGTGGGCCGAAGGGCCTGTTTCAGTGCTATATCTCTAAAGAGTGACAATAAATACAGACAGGTGAGTAAGAGTAAATACAGACAGGTGAGTGACAATAAATGCAGACAGGTGAGTGAGAGTAAATACAGACAGGTGAGTGACAATAAATACAAACAGGTGAATGACAATAAATAAAGACAGGTGAGTGACAATATGTACAGACAGGTGAGTTACAATAAATACAGACAGGTGAGTGAGAGGAAATATTGACAGGTGAATGACAATAAATACAGACAGGTGAGTGACAGTAAATACAGACAGATGAGTGAGAGTAAATACAGACAGGTGAGTGACAGTAAATACAGACATGTGAGTGACAATAAATACAGACAGGTGAATGACAATAAATACAGACAGGTGAGTGAGAGTAAATACAGACAGCTGAGTGACAGTAAATACAGACAGGTGAGTGACAGTAAATACAGACAGGTGAATGACAGAAAATACAGACAGTTGAGTGAGAGTAAATACAGACAGGTGAGTGACAGTAAATACAGATAGTTGAGTGAGAATAAATACAGACAGGTGAGTGACAGTAAATACAGATAGTTGAGTGAGAGTAAATACAGACAGGTGAGTGACAGTAAATACAGACATGTGAGTGACAATAAATACAGACAGGTGAATGACAGTAAATACAGACAGTTGAGTGAGAGTAAATACAGACAGGTGAGTGACAGTAAATACAGACAGTTGAGTGAGAGTAAATACAGACATGTGAGTGACAGTAAATACAGACATGTGAGTGACAATAAATACAGACAGGGGAATGACAATAAATACAGACAGGTGAATGACAATAAATAAAGACAGGTGAGTGAGAGGAAATACAGACAGGTGAATGACAATAAATACAGACAGGTGAATGACAATAAATAAAGACAGCTGAGTGAGAGGAAATACAGACAGGTGAATGACAATAAATACAGACAGGTGAATGACAATAAATGAAGACAGGTGAGTGAGAGGAAATACAGACAGGTGAATGACAATAAATACAGACAGGTGAATGACAATAAATACAGACAGGTGAGTGACAATAAATACAGTCAGGTGAAAGACAATAAATACAGACAGGTGAAAGACAATAAATACAGACAGGTGAATGACAATAAATAAAGACAGGTGAGTGAGAGGAAATACAGACAGGTGAATGACAATAAATAAAGACAGGTGAGTGAGAGGAAATACAGACAGGTGAATGACAATAAATACAGACAGGTGAATGACAATAAATAAAGACAGCTGAGTGAGAGGAAATACAGACACTGAATGACAATAAATACAGACAGGTGAATGACAATAAATGAAGACAGGTGAGTGAGAGGAAATACAGACAGGTGAATGACTATAAATACAGACAGGTGAGTGACAATAAATACAGACAGGTGAAAGACAATAAATACAGACAGGTGAAAGACAATAAATACAGACAGGTGAAAGAAAATAAATAAAGACAGATGAATGACAATAAATATAGACAGGTGAGTGACAATAAATAAAGACAGGTGAGTGAGAGGAAATACAGACAGGTGAATGACAATAAATACAGACAGGTGAGTGAGAGGAAATACAGACAGGTGAATGACAATAAATACAGACAGGTGAATGACAATAAATACAGACAGTTGAAAGACAATAAATACAGACAGGTGAAAGACAATAAATAAAGACAGGTGAGTGACAATAAATAGAGACAGGTGAATGACAATAAATAAAGACAGGTGAGTGACAATAAATGAAGACAGGTGAGTGACAATAAATAAAGACAGGTGAGTGAGAGGAAATACAGACAGGTGAATGACAATAAATACAGACAGGTGAGTGAGAGGATATACAGACAGGTGAATGACAATAAATACAGACAGGTGAATGACAATAAATACAGACAGGTGATTGAGAGGAAATACAGACAGGTGAGTGAGAGGAATACAGACAGGTGAATGACAATAAATACAGACAGGTGATTGAGAGGAAATACAGACAGTTGAATGACAATAAATAAAGACAGGTGAGTGAGAGGTAATACAGACAGTTGAGTGAGAGGAAATACAAACAGGTGAATGACAAAAAATACAGACAGGTGATTGAGAGGAAATACAGACAGGTGAGTGAGAGGAAATACAGACAGGAGAATGACAATAAATACAGACAGGTGATTGAGAGGAAATACAGACAGTTGAATGACAATAAATAAAGACAGGTGAGTGAGAGGTAATACAGACAGGTGAATGACAATAAATACAGACAGGTGAGTGAGAGGAAATATAGACTGATGTTTGACAATAAATACAGACAGGTGAGTGAGAGGAAATACAGACAGATGTTTGACAATAAATACAGACAGGTGAATGACAATAAATACAGACAGGTGAGTGAGAGGAAATACAGACAGGTGAATGACAATAAATACAGACAGGTGAATGACAATAAATACAGACATGTGAGTGAGAGGAAATACAGACAGGTGAATGACAATAAATACAGACAGGTGAATGACAACAAATACAGACAACTGAGTGACAGGAAAGACCGACATGTGAGTGAGGGTAAATACAGATAGTTGAGTGAGGGTAAATACAGACAGTTGAGTGAGAGTAAATACAGACAGTTGAGTGAGGGTAAATACAGACAGTTGAGTGAGGGTAAATAAAGACAGGTGAGTGAGAGTAAATACAGACAGGTGAGTGAGAGTAAATACAGACAGGTGAGTGAGACGAAATACAGACAGGTGAGTGAGACGAAATACAGACAGGTGAATAACAATAAATACAGACAGTTGAGTGACAGTAAATACAGACAGGTGAGTGACAATAAATACAGACAGGTGAATGACAATAAATAAAGACAGGTGAGTGACAATAAATACAGACAGGTGAGTGAGGGTAAATACAGACAGGTGAGTGAGAGTAAATACAGACAGGTGATTGAGAGTAAATACAGACAGGTGAATGACAATAAATAAAGACAGGTGAGTGACAATAAATACAGACAGGTGAGTGAGGGTAAATACAGACAGGTGAGTGAGAGTAAATACAGACAGTTGAGTGAGAGTAAATACAGACAGGTGAGTGACAGTAAATACAGACATGTGTGTGACAATAAATACAGACAGGGGAATGACAATAAATACAGACAGGTGAATGACAATAAATACAGACAGGTGAATGACAATAAATAAAGACAGGTGAGTGAGAGGAAATACAGACAGGTGAATGACAATAAATACAGACAGGTGAATGACAATAAATAAAGACAGCTGAGTGAGAGGAAATACAGACAGGTGAATGACAATAAATACAGACAGGTGAATGACAATAAATGAAGACAGGTGAGTGAGAGGAAATACAGACAGGTGAATGACAATACATACAGACAGGTGAGTGACAATAAATACAGTCAGGTGAAAGACAATAAATACAGACAGGTGAAAGACAATAAATACAGACAGGTGAATGACAATAAATAAAGACAGGTGAGTGAGAGGAAATACAGACAGGTGAATGACAATAAATAAAGACAGGTGATTGAGAGGAAATACTGACAGGTGAATGACAATAAATACAGACAGGTGAATGACAATAAATAAAGACAGCTGAGTGAGAGGAAATACAGACACTGAATGACAATAAATACAGACAGGTGAATGACAATAAATGAAGACAGGTGAGTGAGAGGAAATACAGACAGGTGAATGACTATAAATACAGACAGGTGAGTGACAATAAATACAGACAGGTGAAAGACAATAAATACAGACAGGTGAATGACAATAAATAAAGACAGGTGAATGACAATAAATAAAGACAGGTGAGTGACAATAAATAAAGACAGGTGAGTGAGAGGAAATACAGACAGGTGAATGACAATAAATACAGACAGGTGAGTGAGAGGAAATACAGACAGGTGAATGACAATAAATACAGACAGGTGAATGACAATAAATACAGACAGTTGAAAGACAATAAATACAGACAGGTGAAAGACAATAAATAAAGACAGGTGAGTGACAATAAATAGAGACAGGTGAATGACAATAAATAAAGACAGGTGAGTGACAATAAATGAAGACAGGTGAGTGACAATAAATAAAGACAGGTGAGTGAGAGGAAATACAGACAGGTGAATGACAATAAATACAGACAGGTGAGTGAGAGGAAATACAGACAGGTGAATGACAATAAATACAGACAGGTGAATGAGAGGAAATACAGACAGGTGATTGAGAGGAAATACAGACAGGTGAGTGAGAGGAAATACAGACAGGTGAATGACAATAAATACAGACAGGTGATTGAGAGGAAATACAGACAGTTGAATGACAATAAATAAAGACAGGTGAGTGAGAGGTAATACAGACAGGTGAATGACAATAAATACAGACAGGTGAGTGAGAGGAAATATAGACAGATGTTTGACAATAAATACAGACAGGTGAGTGAGAGGAAATACAGACAGATGTTTGACAATAAATACAGACAGGTGAATGACAATAAATACAGACAGGTGAGTGAGAGGAAATACAGACAGGTGAATGACAATAAATACAGACAGGTGAATGACAATAAATACAGACAGGTGAGTGAGAGGAAATACAGACAGGTGAATGACAATAAATACAGACAGGTAAATGACAATAAATACAGACAACTGAGTGACAGGAAAGACCGACATGTGAGTGAGGGTAAATAAAGATAGTTGAGTGAGGGTAAATACAGACAGTTGAGTGAGAGTAAATACAGACAGTTGAGTGAGGGTAAATACAGACAGGTGAGTGAGGTTAAATACAGACAGGTGAGTGAGAGTAAATACAGACAGGTGAGTGAGAGTAAATACAGACACGTGAGTGAGACGAAATACAGACAGGTGAATAACAATAAATACAGACAGTTGAGTGACAGTAAATGCAGACAGGTGAGTGACAATAAATACAGACAGGTGAATGACAATAAATAAAGACAGGTGAGTGACAATAAATACAGACAGGTGAGTGAGGGTAAATACAGACAGGTGAGTGAGAGTAAATACAGACAGGTGAGTGAGAGTAAATACAGACAGGTGAATGACAATAAATAAAGACAGGTGAATGACAATAAATAAAGACAGGTGAGTGACAATATGTACAGACAGGTGAGTTACAATAAATACAGACAGGTGAGTGAGAGGAAATATTGACAGGTGAATGACAATAAATACAGACAGGTGAGTGACAGTAAATACAGACAGGTGAGTGAGAGTAAATACAGACAGCTGAGTGACAGTAAATACAGACATGTGAGTGACAATAAATACAGACAGGTGAATGACAATAAATACAGACAGGTGAGTGAGAGTAAATACAGACAGCTGAGTGACAATAAATGCAGACATGTGACTGACAATAAATACAGACAGGTGAATGACAATAAATACAGACAGTTGAGTGAGAGTAAATACAGACAGCTGAGTGACAGTAAATACAGACATGTGAGTGACAATAAATACAGACAGGTGAATGACAATAAATACAGACAGCTGAGTGAGAGTAAATACAGACAGCTGAGTGACAGTAAATACAGACAGGTGAGTGACAATAAATACAGACAGGTGAATGACAGTAAATACAGACAGTTGAGTGAGAGTAAATACAGACAGGTGAGTGACAGTAAATACAGATAGTTGAGTGAGAATAAATACAGACAGGTGAGTGACAGTAAATACAGATAGTTGAGTGAGAGTAAATACAGACAGGTGAATGACAGTAAATACAGACAGTTGAGTGAGAGTAAATACAGACAGGTGAGTGACAGTAAATACAGACAGTTGAGTGAGAGTAAATACAGACAGGTGAGTGACAGTAAATACAGACATGTGAGTGACAATAAATACAGACAGGTGAATGACAATAAATACAGACAGGTGAATGACAATAAATAAAGACAGGTGAGTGAGAGGAAATACAGACAGGTGAATGACAATAAATACAGACAGGTGAATGACAATAAATGAAGACAGGTGAGTGAGAGGAAATACAGACAGGTGAATGACAATAAATACAGACAGGTGAATGACAATAAATGAAGACAGGTGAGTGACAATAAATACAGTCAGGTGAAAGACAATAAATACAGACAGGTGAAAGACAATAAATACAGACAGGTGAATGACAATAAATAAAGACAGGTGAGTGAGAGGAAATACAGACAGGTGAATGACAATAAATAAAGACAGGTGAGTGAGAGGAAATACAGACAGGTGAATGACAATAAATACAGACAGGTGAATGACAATAAATAAAGACAGCTGAGTGAGAGGAAATACAGACACTGAATGACAATAAATACAGACAGGTGAATGACAATAAATAAAGACAGGTGAGTGAGAGGAAATACAGACACTGAATGACTATAAATACAGACAGGTGAGTGACAATAAATACAGACAGGTGAAAGACAATAAATACAGACAGGTGAAAGACAATAAATACAGACAGGTGAATGACAATAAATAAAGACAGGTGAATGACAATAAATAAAGACAGGTGAATGACAATAAATAAAGACAGGTGAGTGACAATAAATAAAGACAGGTGAGTGAGAAGAAATACAGACAGGTGAATGACAATAAATACAGACAGGTGAGTGAGAGGAAATACAGACAGGTGAATGACAATAAATACAGACAGGTGAATGACAATAAATACAGACAGTTGAAAGACAATAAATACAGACAGGTGAAAGACAATAAATAAAGACAGGTGAGTGACAATAAATAGAGACAGGTGAATGAAAATAAATAAAGACAGGTGAGTGACAATAAATGAAGACAAGTGAGTGACAATAAATAAAGACAGGTGAGTGAGAGGAAATACAGACAGGTGAATGACAATAAATACAGACAGGTGATTGAGAGGAAATACAGACAGTTGAATGACAATAAATAAAGACATGTGAGTGAGAGGTAATACAGACAGGTGAATGACAATAAATACAGACAGGTGAGTGAGAGGAAATATAGACAGATGTTGGACAATAAATACAGACAGGTGAGTGAGAGGAAATACAGACAGATGTTTGACAATAAATACAGACAGGTGAATGACAATAAATACAGACAGGTGAGTGAGAGGAAATACAGACAGGTGAATGACAATAAATACAGACAGGTGAATGACAATAAATACAGACATGTGAGTGAGAGGAAATACAGACAGGTGAATGACAATAAATGCAGACAGGTGAATGACAATAAATACAGACAACTGAGTGACAGGAAAGACCGACATGTGAGTGAGGGTAAATACAGATAGTTGAGTGAGGGTAAATACAGACAGTTGAGTGAGAGTAAATACAGACAGTTGAGTGAGGGTACATAAAGACAGTTGAGTGAGGGTAAATAAAGACAGGTGAGTGAGAGTAAATACAGACAGGTGAGTGAGAGTAAATACAGACAGGTGAGTGAGAGTAAATACAGACAGGTGAGTGAGACGAAATACAGACAGGTGAATAACAATAAATACAGACAGTTGAGTGACAGTAAATACAGACAGGTGAGTGACAATAAATACAGACAGGTGAATGACAATAAATAAAGACAGGTGAGTGACAATAAATACAGACAGGTGAGTGAGGGTAAATACAGACAGGTGAGTGAGAGTAAATACAGACAGGTGATTGAGAGTAAATACAGACAGGTGAATGACAATAAATAAAGACAGGTGAGTGACAATAAATACAGACAGGTGAGTGAGGGTAAATACAGACAGGTGAGTGAGAGTAAATACAGACAGTTGAGTGAGAGTAAATAAAGACAGGTGAGTGAGAGTAAATACAGACATGTGAGTGACAATAAATACAGACGGGGGAATGACAATAAATACAGACAGGTGAATGACAATAAATACAGACAGCTGAGTGAGAGTAAATACAGACAGCTGAGTGACAATAAATGCAGACATGTGACTGACAATAAATACAGACAGGTGAATGACAATAAATACAGACGGGTGAGTGAGAGTAAATACAGACAGCTGAGTGACAATAAATACAGACAGGTGAATGACAATAAATACAGACAGGTGAGTGAGAGTAAATACAGACAGCTGAGTGACAGTAAATACAGACAGGTGAGTGACAATAAATACAGACAGGTGAATGACAGTAAATACAGACAGTTGAGTGAGAGTAAATACAGACAGGTGAGTGACAGTAAATACAGATGGTTGAGTGAGAATAAATACAGACAGGTGAGTGACAGTAAATACAGATAGTTGAGTGAGAGTAAATACAGACAGGTGAGTGACAGTAAATACAGACATGTGAGTGACAATAAATACAGACAGGTGAATGACAGTAAATACAGACAGTTGAGTGAGAGTAAATACAGACAGGTGAGTGACAGTAAATACAGACAGTTGAGTGAGAGTAAATACAGACAGGTGAGTGACAGTAAATACAGACATGTGAGTGACAATAAATACAGACAGGTGAATGACAATAAATACAGACAGGTGAATGACAATAAATACAGACAGGTGAATGACAATAAATAAAGACAGGTGAGTGAGAGGAAATACAGACAGGTGAATGACAATAAATACAGACAGGTGAATGACAATAAATAAAGACAGCTGAGTGAGAGGAAATACAGACAGGTGAATGACAATAAATACAGACAGGTGAATGACAATAAATGAAGACAGGTGAGTGAGAGGAAATACAGACAGGTGAATGACAATAAATACAGACAGGTGAATGACAATAAATACAGACAGGTGAGTGACAATAAATACAGTGAGGTGAAAGACAATAAAAACAGACAGGTGAAAGACAATAAATACAGACAGGTGAATGACAATAAATAAAGACAGGTGAGTGAGAGGAAATACAGACAGGTGAATGACAATAAATAAAGACAGGTGAGTGAGAGGAAATACAGACAGGTGAATGACAATAAATACAGACAGGTGAATGACAATAAATAAAGACAGCTGAGTGAGAGGAAATACAGACACTGAATGACAATAAATACAGACAGGTGAATGACAATAAATGAAGACAGGTGAGTGAGAGGAAATACAGACAGGTGAATGACTATAAATACAGACAGGTGAGTGACAATAAATACAGACAGGTGAAAGACAATAAATACAGACAGGTGGAAGACAATAAATACAGACAGGTGAATGACAGTAAATACAGACAGTTGAGTGAGAGTAAATACAGACAGGTGAGTGACAGTAAATACAGATAGTTGAGTGAGAATAAATACAGACAGGTGAGTGACAGTAAATACAGATAGTTGAGTGAGAGTAAATACAGACAGGTGAGTGACAGTAAATACAGACATGTGAGTGACAATAAATACAGACAGGTGAATGACAGTAAATACAGACAGTTGAGTGAGAGTAAATACAGACAGGTGAGTGACAGTAAATACAGACAGTTGAGTGAGAGTAAATACAGACAGGTGAGTGACAGTAAATACAGACATGTGAGTGACAATAAATACAGACAGGTGAATGACAATAAATACAGACAGGTGAATGACAATAAATACAGACAGTTGAATGACAAAAAATAAAGACAGGTGAGTGAGAGGAAATACAGACAGGTGAATGACAATAAATACAGACAGGTGAATGACAATAAATAAAGACAGCTGAGTGAGAGGAAATACAGACAGGTGAATGACAATAAATACAGACAGGTGAATGACAATAAATGAAGACAGGTGAGTGAGAGGAAATACAGACAGGTGAATGACAATAAATACAGACAGGTGAGTGACAATAAATACAGACAGGTGAGTGACAATAAATACAGTCAGGTGAAAGACAATAAATACAGACAGGTGAAAGACAATAAATACAGACAGGTGAATGACAATAATTAAAGACAGGTGAGTGAGAGGAAATACAGACAGGTGAATGACAATAAATAAAGACAGGTGAGTGAGAGGAAATACAGACAGGTGAATGACAATAAATACAGACAGGTGAATGACAATAAATAAAGACAGCTGAGTGAGAGGAAATACAGACACTGAATGACAATAAATACAGACAGGTGAATGACAATAAATGAAGACAGGTGAGTGAGAGGAAATACAGACAGGTGAATGACTATAAATGCAGACAGGTGAGTGACAATAAATACAGACAGGTGAAAGACAATAAATACAGACAGGTGAAAGACAATAAATACAGACAGGTGAATGACAACAAATAAAGACAGGTGAATGACAATAAATAAAGACAGGTGAGTGATAATAAATAAAGACAGGTGAGTGAGAGGAAATACAGACAGGTGAATGACAATAAATACAGACAGGTGAGTGAGAGGAAATATAGACAGGTGAATGACAATAAATACAGACAGGTGAATGACAATAAATACAGACAGTTGAAAGACAATAAATACAGACAGGTGAAAGACAATAAATAAAGACAGGTGAGTGACAATAAATAGAGACAGGTGAATGACAATAAATAAAGACAGGTGAGTGACAATAAATGAAGACAAGTGAGTGACAATAAATAAAGACAGGTGAGTGAGAGGAAATACAGACAGGTGAATGACAATAAATACAGACAGGTGATTGAGAGGAAATACAGACAGTTGAATGACAATAAATAAAGACAGGTGAGTGAGAGGTAATACAGACAGGTGAATGACAATAAATACAGACAGGTGAGTGAGAGGAAATATAGACAGATGTTTGACAATAAATACAGACAGGTGAGTGAGAGGAAATACAGACAGATGTTTGACAATAAATACAGACAGGTGAATGACAATAAATACAGACAGGTGAGTGAGAGGAAATACAGACAGGTGAATGACAATAAATACAGACAGGTGAATGACAATAAATACAGACATGTGAGTGAGAGGAAATACAGACAGTTGAGTGAGGGTAAATACAGACAGTTGAGTGAGAGTAAATACAGACAGTTGAGTGAGGGTACATACAGACAGTTGAGTGAGGGTAAATAAAGACAGGTGAGTGAGAGTAAATACAGACAGGTGAGTGAGAGTAAATACAGACAGGTGAGTGAGACGAAATACAGACAGGTGAATAACAATAAATACAGACAGTTGAGTGACAGTAAATACAGACAGGTGAGTGACAATAAATACAGACAGGTGAATGACAATAAATAAAGACAGGTGAGTGACAATAAATACAGACAGGTGAGTGAGGGTAAATACAGACAGGTGAGTTAGAGTAAATACAGACAGGTGATTGAGAGTAAATACAGACAGGTGAATGACAATAAATAAAGACAGGTGAGTGACAGTAAATACAGACAGGTGAGTGAGGGTAAATACAGACAGGTGAGTGAGAGTAAATACAGACAGTTGAGTGAGAGTAAATAAAGACAGGTGAGTGAGAGTAAATACAGACATGTGAGTGACAATAAATACAGACGGGGGAATGACAATAAATACAGACAGGTGAATGACAATAAATACAGACAGCTGAGTGAGAGTAAATACAGACAGCTGAGTGACAATAAATGCAGACATGTGACTGACAATAAATACAGACAGGTGAATGACAGTAAATACAGACAGGTGAGTGAGAGTAAATACAGAGAAGTGATTGACAGAAAATACAGACAGGAGAGTGAAAATAAATACAGACAGGTGAGTGACAATAAATACAGACAGGTGAGTGGGAGTAAATACAGACAGGTGAGTGGGAGTAAATACAGACAGGTGAGTGAGAGTAAATACAGACAGGTGAGTGACAGTAAATCCAGACAGGTGAGTGACAGCAAATACAGACATATGAGTGAAAATAAATACAGACAGGTGAGTGGGAGTAAATACAGACAGGTGAGTGAGAGTAAATACAGACAGGTCGTGACAGTAAATACAGACAGGTGAGTGAGAGTAAATCCAGACAGGTGAGTGAGAGTAAATCCAGACAGGTGAAGGACAGTAAATGCAGACAGTTGAGTGACAGGAAATACAGACAGGTGAGTGAGCGTAAATACAGAGAGGTGATTGACAGAAAATACAGACATGTGATTGAGAGTAAATACAGACAGGTGAGTGACAGTAAATACAGACAGGTGAGTGAGAATAAATACAGACAGGTGTGTGACAGTAAATCCAGACAGGTGAGTGACAGCAAATACAGACAGGTGAGTGACAGCAAATACAGACAGGTGAGTGACAGTAATACAGACAGATGAGTGAAAATAAATACAGACAAGTGAGTGACAGTAAATCCAGACAGGTGAGTGACAATAAATACAGACAGGTGAGTGACAGTAAATACAGACAGGTGAGTGACAGTAAATACAGACAGGTGAGTGAGAATAAATACAGACAGGTGAGTGAGAATAAATACAGACAGGTGAGTGACAGTAAATCCAGACAGGTGAGTGACAGCAAATACAGACAGGTGAGTGACAGTAATACAGACAGATGAGTGAAAATAAATACAGACATGTGAGTGACACTAAATCCAGACAGGTGAGTGACAGTAAATACAGACAGGTGAGTGAGAGGAAATACAGACATGTGAATGACAATAAATACAGGCAGGTGAGTGACAATAAATACAGACAGGTGAATGACAGTAATACAGACAGATGAGTGAAAATAAATACAGACATGTGAGTGACACTAAATCCAGACAGGTGAGTGACAGTAAATGCAGACAGTTGAGTGACAGCAAATACAGACAGGTGAGTGAGAATAAATACAGAGAAGTGATTGACAGAAAATACAGACATGTGATTGAGATTAAATACAGACAGGTGAGTGACAGTAAATACAGACAGGTGAGTGAGAATAAATGCAGACAGGTGAGTGACAGTAATTCCAGACAGGTGAGTGACAGCAAATACAGACAGGTGAGTGACAGCAAATACAGACAGGTGAGTGACAGTAATACAGACAGATGAGTGAAAATAAATACAGACAGGTGAGTGAAAATAAATACAGACAGGTGAGTGACAGTATATACAGACAGGTGAGTGAAAATAAATACAGACAGGTGAGTGAAAATAAATACAGACAGGTGAGTGACAGTAAATACAGACAGGTGAGTGAGAATAGATACAGACAGGTGAGTGAGAATAAATACAGACAGGTGAGTGACAGTAAATCCAGACAGGTGAGTGACAGCAAATACAGACATGTGAGTGACAGCAAATACAGACAGGTGAGTGACAGTAATACAGACAGATGAGTGAAAATAAATACAGACATGTGAGTGACAGTAAATCCAGACAGGTGAGTGACAGTAAATACAGACAGGTGAGTGACAGTAAATACAGACAGGTGAGTGACAGTATATACAGACAGGTGAGTGAAAATAAATACAGACAGGTGAGTGAAAGTAAATACAGAGGGGTGAGTGACAGTAAATACAGACAAGTGAGTGACAGTAACTACAGACAGGTGAGTGACAGTAACTACAGACATGTGAGTGACAGTAAATACAGACAGGTGAGTGAAAATAAATACAGAGAGGTGAGTGACAGGAAATACAGACAGGTGAGTGAAAATAAATACAGACAGGTGAGTGACAGGAAATACAGACAAGTGAGTGACAGCAAATACAGACGATGAGTGAAAATAAATACAGAGAGGTGAGTGACAGGAAATACAGACAGGTGAGTGAAAATAAATACAGACAGGTGAGTGACAGGAAATACAGACGGGCGAGTGAAAATAAATACAGAGAGGTGAGTGACAGGAAATACAGACAAGTGAGTGACAGCAAATACAGACAGGTGAGTGAAAATAAATACAGAGAGGTGAGTGACAGCAAATCCAGACAGGTGAGTGACAGCAAATCCAGACAGGTGAGTGACAGCAAATCCAGACAGGTGAGTGACAGTAAATACAGACAGACGAGTGACAGCAAATACAGACAGATGAGTGAAAATAAATACAGACATGTGAGTGACAGTAAATCCAGAGAGGTGTGTGAAAGTAAATCCAGACAGTTGAGTGACAGCAAATACAGACAGGTGAGTGAGAGTAAATATAGACAAGTGATTGACAGAAAATACAGACAGGTGATTGAGAGTAAATACAGACAGGTGAGTGACAGTAAATACAGACAGGTGAGTGAGAGTAAATACAGACAGGTGAGTGACAGTAAATACAGACAGGTGAGTGAAAGTAAATACAGACAGGTGAGTGACAGTAAATACAGACAAGTGAGTGACAGTAACTACAGGCAGGTGAGTGACAGTCTGTACAGGCAGGTGAGTGACAGTATATACAGACAGGTGAGTGAGAGTAAATACAGACAGATGAGTGAAAATAAATACAGACATGTGAGTGACAGTAAATCCAGACAGATGAGTGACAGCAAATACAAACAGGTGAGTGAGAGTAAATACAGACAAGTGATTGACAGAAAGTACAGACAGGTGATTGAGAGTAAATACAGACAGGTGAGTGACAGTAAATACAGACATGTGAGTGACAGTAGATCCAGACAGGTGAGTGACAGTAAATACAGACAGATGAGTGACAATAAATACAGGCAGATGAGTGAGAGTAAATACAGACAGGTCAGTGACAATAAATGCAGACAGGTGAGTGACAGCAAATACAGACAGGTGAGTGAGAGTGAATGCAGACAGGTGAGTGAGAGTGAATGCAGGCAGGTGAGTGACAGTAAATGAAGACAGGTGAGTGACAATAAATGAAGACAGGTGTGTGACAATAAAGACAGACAGGTCAGTGCGATTAAATACAGACAGGTGAGTGAGAGTAAATACAAACAATTGAGTGACAGTAAATGCAAACAATTGAGTGACAATAAATAAAGACATTTGAGTGACAATAAAGACAGACAGGTGAGTGACAATAAAGACAGACAGCTGAGTGAGAGTAAATGCAGACAGGTGAGTGACAGTAAATGCAGACAGGTGATTGACAGTAAATACAGCCAGGTGAGTGACAGTAAATACAGACAGGTGAGTGACAGTAAATACAGACAGGTGAGTGACAGTAAATGCAGACAGGTGTGTGAGAGTAAATGCAGACAACTGAATGATAGTAAATACAGACAGGTGAGTGACAATAAATACAGGCAGGTGTGTGAGATTAAATACAGACAGGTGAGTGACAGTTTATGCAGACAGGTGAGTGAGAGTAAGTACAGTGAGTTGAGTGAGAGTAAATACAGACAGTTGAGTGTGAGTAAATACAGACAGGTGAATGAGAGTAAATACAGACAGGTGAGTGAGTAAATACAGACAGGTGAGTGAGTAAATACAGACAGGTTAGTGACAGTAAATACAGACAGGTTAGTGACAGTAAATACAGACAGGTGAGTGACAATGAATACGGACATTTGAGAGATTGTAAATACAGACAGGCGAGTGAATATGAATACACACAGGTGAGTGACAGTAAACCCAAACATGAAAGTAAAGTGATAGTAAAGAAAGATAAGTGAGTGATAGGAAATAGAGACAGGTAAGTAACCACAAATACAGACAGGTGAGTGACAATCATTACTTACAATTGAGTCAGACTAAATACAGACAGGTGAGTAACGGTAAATACGGACAGCTGAATGAGAGTAAATATGGAAAATAAAGATTTTTGAGAGATACTAAATACAGACAGATGAGTGATAGTTAACACAAACAATTGAGAGATAGTAAATACAGACAGGCACGTGACAATGAATACACACAGGTGAGTGATAGTAAACCCAGACAGGTGAGTGACAGCAAATACAGACAGATGAGTGAAAATAAATACAGACATCTGAGTGACAGTAAATCCAGACAGGTGAGTAACAGTAAATCCAGACAGTTGAGTGACAGCAAAAACAGACAGGTGAGTGAGAGTAAATACAGACAAGTGATTGACAGAAAATACAGACAGGTGATTGAGAGTAAATACAGACAGGTGAGTGACAGTAAATACAGACAGGTGAGTGAGAGTAAATACAGACAGGTGAGTGAGAGTAAATACAGACAGTTCAGTGACAATAAATACAGACAGGTGAGTGACAATAAATACAGACAGTTGAGTGACAGCAAATACAGATAGGTGAGTGAATGTAAATACAGACAGGTGAGTGAGAGTAAATACAGACAGTTCAGTGACAATAAATACAGACAGGTGAGTGACAATAAATACAGACAGGTGAATGTCAATAAATACAGACAGGAGAGTGACAGTAAATACAGCCAGGTGAGTGACAGTAAATCCAGACAGGTGAGTGACAGCAAATACAGACAGATGAGTGAAAATAAATACAGACAGGTGAATGTCAATAAATACAGACAGGAGAGTGACAGTAAATACAGCCAGGTGAGTGACAATAAATACAGACAGGTGAGTGACAATAAATACAGACAGGTGAATGACAATGAATACAGAAAGGTGAGTGACAATAAATACAGACAGGTGAGTGACAGTAAATACAGAAAGGTGAGTGACAATAAATACAGACAGATGAGTGACAGTAAATACAGACAGGTGAATGGCAATAAATACTGACAGGTGAGTGACAATAAATACAGACAGGTGAATGACAATGAATACAGAAAGGTGAGTGACAATAAATACAGACAGGTGAATGACAATAAATACCGACAGGTGAATGACAATAAATACAGAAAGCTGAGTGACAATAAATGCAGAAAGGTGAATGACAATTAGTACAGACAGTTGAGTGACAGCAAATACAGACAGTTCAGTGAAAGTAAATACAGACAGGTGATGAGAGTAAATACAGACATTTCAGTGACAATAAATACAGACAGGAGAGTGAGAGTCAATACAGAGAGGTGAAAGACAATAAATACAGACAGGTGAGTGACAGTAAATACAGACAGGTGTGTGACAATAAATACAGACAGGTGAATGACAATAAATACAGGCAGGTGAGTGACAATAAATACAGACAGGTGAATGACAATGAATACAGAAAGGTGAGTGACAATAAATACAGACAGGTGAATGGCATTAAATACAGACAGGTGAGTGACAATAAATACAGACAGGTGAATGACAATAAATACCGACAGGTAAATGACAATAAATACAGAAAGGTGAGTGACAATAAATACAGACAGGTGAGTGAGAGGAAATACAGACAGGTGAGTGACAGTAAATACAGACAGGTGAGTGAGAGTAAATACAGACAGGTGAGTGAGAGTAAATAAAGACAGGTGAGTGACAGTAAATCCAGACAGGTGAGTGACAGTAAATCCAGACAGGTGAGTGACAGCAAATACAGACAGATGAGTGAAAATAAATACAGACATGTGAGTGACAGTAAATCCAGACAGGTGAAGGACAGTAAATGCAGACAGTTGAGTGACAGCAAATACAGACAGGTGAGTGAGAGTAAATACAGAGAAGTGATTGACAGAAAATACAGACATGTGATTGAGAGTAAATACAGACAGGTGAGTGACAGTAAATACAGACAGGTGATTGAGAATAAATGCAGACAGGTGAGTGACAGTAAATCCATACAGGTGAGTGACAGCAAATACAGACAGGTGAGTGACAGTAATACAGACAGATGAGTGAAAATAAATACAGGCATGTGAGTGACAGTAAATCCAGACAGGTGAGTAACAGTAAATACAGACAGGTGAGTGACAGTATATACAGACAGGTGAGTGACAGTATATACAGACAGGTGAGTGAAAATAAATACAGACAGGTGAGTGAAAATAAATACAGACAGGTGAGTGACAGTATATACAGACAGGTGAGTGAAAATAAATACAGACAGGTGAGTGAAAATAAATACAGACAGGTGAGTGACAGTAAATCCAGACAGGTGAGTGAGAATAGATACAGACAGGTGAGTGAGAATAAATACAGACAGGTGTGTGACAGTAAATCCAGACAGGTGAGTGACAGCAAATACAGACAGGTGAGTGACAGTAATACAGACAGATGAGTGAAAATAAATACAGACATGTGAGTGACAGTAAATCCAGACAGGTGAGTGACAGTAAATACAGACAGGTGAGTGACAGTAAATACAGACAGGTGAGTGACAGTATATACAGACAGGTGAGTGAAAATAAATACAGACAGGTGAGTGAAAGTAAATACAGAGGGGTGAGTGACAGTAAATACAGACAAGTGAGTGACAGTAACTACAGACAGGTGAGTGACAGTAACTACAGACATGTGAGTGACAGTAAATACAGACAGGTGAGTGAAAATAAATACAGAGAGTTGAGTGACAGGAAATACAGACAGGTGAGTGAAAATAAATACAGACAGGTGAGTGACAGGAAATACAGACAAGTGAGTGACAGCAAATACAGACGATGAGTGAAAATAAATACAGAGAGGTGAGTGACAGGAAATACAGACAGGTGAGTGAAAATAAATACAGACAGGTTAGTGACAGGAAATACAGACCGGCGAGTGAAAATAAATACAGAGAGGTGAGTGACAGGAAATACAGACAAGTGAGTGACAGCAAATACAGACAGGTGAGTGACAGCAAGTCCAGACAGGTGAGTGACAGCAAATCCAGACATGTGAGTGACAGTAAATACAGACAGACGAGTGACAGCAAATACAGACAGACGAGTGACAGCAAATACAGACAGACGAGTGACAGCAAATACAGACAGATGAGTGAAAATAAATACAGACATGTGAGTGACAGTAAATCCAGACAGGTGTGTGAAAGTAAATCCAGACAGTTGAGTGACAGCAAATACAGACAGGTGAGTGAGAGTAAATACAGACAAGTGATTGACAGAAAATACAGACAGGTGATTGAGAGTAAATACAGACAGGTGAGTGACAGTAAATACAGACAGGTGAGTGAGAGTAAATACAGACAGGTGAGTGACAGTAAATCCAGACAGGTGAGTGACAGCAAATACAGACAGGTGAGTGACAATCTATACAGGCAGGTGAGTGACAATCTGTACAGGCAGGTGAGTGACAGTATATACAGACAGGTGAGTGACAGTAAATCCAGACAGGTGAGTGACAGTAAATACAGACAGATGAGTGAAAATAAATACAGACATGTGAGTGACAGTAAATCCAGACAGATGAGTGACAGCAAATACAGACAGGTGAGTGAGAGTAAATACAGACAAGTGATTGACAGAAAATACAAACAGGTGATTGAGAGTAAATACAGACAGGTGAGTGACAGTAAATACAGACATGTGAGTGACAGTAAATCCAGACAGGTGAGTGACAGTAAATACAGACAGATGAGTGACAATAAATACAGGCAGATGAGTGAGAGTAAATACAGACAGGTCAGTGACAATAAATGCAGACAGGTGAGTGACTGCAAATACAGACAGGTGAGTGAGAGTGAATGCAGACAGGTGAGTGAGAGTGAATGCAGGCAGGTGAGTGACAGTAAATGAAGACAGGTGAGTGACAATAAATGAAGACAGGTGTGTGACAATAAAGACAGACAGGTCAGTGCGATTAAATACAGACAGGTGAGTGAGAGTAAATACAAACAATTGAGTGACAGTAAATGCAAACAATTGAGTGACAATAAATAAAGACATTTGAGTGACAATAAATAAAGACATTTGAGTGACAATAAAGACAGACAGGTGAGTGACAATAAAGACAGACAGCTGAGTGAGAGTAAATGCAGACAGGTGAGTGACAGTAAATGCAGACAGGTGATTGACAGTAAATACAGACAGGTGAGTGACAGTAAATACAGACAGGTGAGTGACAGTAAATGCAGACAGGTGTGTGAGAGTAAATGCAGACAACTGAATGATAGTAAATACAGACAGGTGAGTGACAGTAAATACAGACAGGTGAGTGACAGTAAATGCAGACAGGTGAGTGAGAGTAAATACAGCGAGTTGTGTGAGAGTAAATACAGACAGTTGATTGTGAGTAAATACAGACAGGTGAATGAGAGTAAATACAGACAGGTGAGTGAGTAAATACAGACAGGTTAGTGACAGTAAATACAGACAGGTGAGTGACAATGAATACGGACATTTGAGAGATTGTAAATACAGACAGGCGAGTGAATATGAATACACACAGGTGAGTGACAGTAAACCCAAACATGAAAGTAAAGTGATAGTAAAGAAAGATAAGTGAGTGATAGGAAATAGAGACAGGTAAGTAACCACAAATACAGACAGGTGAGTGACAATCATTACTTACAATTGAGTCAGACTAAATACAGACAGGTGAGTAACGGTAAATACGGACAGCTGAATGAGAGTAAATATGGAAAATAAAGATTTTTGAGAGATACTAAATACAGACAGATGAGTGATAGTTAACACAAACAATTGAGAGATAGTAAATACAGACAGGCACGTGACAATGAATACACACAGGTGAGTGATAGTAAACCCAGACAGGTGAGTGACAGCAAATACAGACAGATGAGTGAAAATAAATACAGACATCTGAGTGACAGTAAATCCAGACAGGTGAGTAACGGTAAATCCAGACAGTTGAGTGACAGCAAAAACAGACAGGTGAGTGAGAGTAAATACAGACAAGTGATTGACAGAAAATACAGACAGGTGATTGAGAGTAAATACAGACAGGTGAGTGACAGTAAATACAGACAGGTGAGTGAGAGTAAATACAGACAGGTGAGTGAGAGTAAATACAGACAGTTCAGTGACAATAAATACAGACAGGTGAGTGACAATAAATAGAGACAGTTGAGTGACAGCAAATACAGATAGGTGAGTGAATGTAAATACAGACAGGTGAGTGAGAGTAAATACAGACAGTTCAGTGACAATAAATACAGACAGGTGAGTGACAATAAATACAGACAGGTGAATGTCAATAAATACAGACAGGAGAGTGACAGTAAATACAGCCAGGTGAGTGACAGTAAATCCAGACAGGTGAGTGACAGCAAATACAGACAGATGAGTGAAAATAAATACAGACAGGTGAATGTCAATAAATACAGACAGGAGAGTGACAGTAAATACAGCCAGGTGAGTGACAATAAATACAGACAGGTGAGTGACAATAAATACAGACAGGTGAATGACAATGAATACAGAAAGGTGAGTGACAATAAATACAGACAGGTGAGTGACAGTAAATACAGAAAGGTGAGTGACAATAAATACAGACAGATGAGTGACAGTAAATACAGACAGGTGAATGGCAATAAATACTGACAGGTGAGTGACAATAAATACAGACAGGTGAATGACAATGAATACAGAAAGGTGAGTGACAATAAATACAGACAGGTGAATGACAATAAATACCGACAGGTGAATGACAATAAATACAGAAAGCTGAGTGACAATAAATGCAGACAGGTGAATGACAATTAGTACAGACAGTTGAGTGACAGCAAATACAGACAGTTCAGTGAAAGTAAATACAGACAGGTGATGAGAGTAAATACAGACATTTCAGTGACAATAAATACAGACAGGAGAGTGAGAGTCAATACAGAGAGGTGAAAGACAATAAATACAGACAGGTGAGTGACAGTAAATACAGACAGGTGTGTGACAATAAATACAGACAGGTGAATGACAATAAATACAGGCAGGTGAGTGACAATAAATACAGACAGGTGAATGACAATGAATACAGAAAGGTGAGTGACAATAAATACAGACAGGTGAATGGCATTAAATACAGACAGGTGAGTGACAATAAATACAGACAGGTGAATGACAATAAATACCGACAGGTAAATGACAATAAATACAGAAAGGTGAGTGACAATAAATACAGACAGGTGAGTGAGAGGAAATACAGACAGGTGAGTGACAGTAAATACAGACAGGTGAGTGAGAGTAAATACAGACAGGTGAGTGAGAGTAAATACAGACAGGTGAGTGACAGTAAATCCAGACAGGTGAGTGACAGTAAATCCAGACAGGTGAGTGACAGCAAATACAGACAGATGAGTGAAAATAAATACAGACATGTGAGTGACAGTAAATCCAGACAGGTGAAGGACAGTAAATGCAGACAGTTGAGTGACAGCAAATACAGACAGGTGAGTGAGAGTAAATACAGAGAAGTGATTGACAGAAAATACAGACATGTGATTGAGAGTAAATACAGACAGGTGAGTGACAGTAAATACAGACAGGTGATTGAGAATAAATGCAGACAGGTGAGTGACAGTAAATCCATACAGGTGAGTGACAGCAAATACAGACAGGTGAGTGACAGTAATACAGACAGATGAGTGAAAATAAATACAGGCATGTGAGTGACAGTAAATCCAGACAGGTGAGTAACAGTAAATACAGACAGGTGAGTGACAGTAAATACAGACAAGTGAGTGACAGTATATACAGACAGGTGAGTGAAAATAAATACAGACAGGTGAGTGAAAATAAATACAGACAGGTGAGTGACAGTATATACAGACAGGTGAGTGAAAATAAATACAGACAGGTGAGTGAAAATAAATACAGACAGGTGAGTGACAGTAAATCCAGACAGGTGAGTGAGAATAGATACAGACAGGTGAGTGAGAATAAATACAGACAGGTGAGTGACAGTAAATCCAGACAGGTGAGTGACAGCAAATACAGACAGGTGAGTGACAGTAATACAGACAGATGAGTGAAAATAAATACAGACATGTGAGTGACAGTAAATCCAGACAGGTGAGTGACAGTAAATACAGACAGGTGAGTGACAGTAAATACAGACAGGTGAGTGACAGTATATACAGACAGGTGAGTGAAAATAAATACAGACAGGTGAGTGAAAGTAAATACAGAGGGGTGAGTGACAGTAAATACAGACAAGTGAGTGACAGTAACTACAGACAGGTGAGTGACAGTAACTACAGACATGTGAGTGACAGTAAATACAGACAGGTGAGTGAAAATAAATACAGAGAGGTGAGTGACAGGAAATACAGACAGGTGAGTGAAAATAAATACAGACAGGTGAGTGACAGGAAATACAGACAAGTGAGTGACAGCAAATACAGACGATGAGTGAAAATAAATACAGAGAGGTGAGTGACAGGAAATACAGACAGGTGAGTGAAAATAAATACAGACAGGTTAGTGACAGGAAATACAGACCGGCGAGTGAAAATAAATACAGAGAGGTGAGTGACAGGAAATACAGACAAGTGAGTGACAGCAAATACAGACAGGTGAGTGACAGCAAATCCAGACAGGTGAGTGACAGCAAATCCAGACAGGTGAGTGACAGTAAATACAGACAGACGAGTGACAGCAAATACAGACAGACGAGTGACAGCAAATACAGACAGACGAGTGACAGCAAATACAGACAGATGAGTGAAAATAAATACAGACATGTGAGTGACAGTAAATACAGACAGGTGTGTGAAAGTAAATCCAGACAGTTGAGTGACAGCAAATACAGACAGGTGAGTGAGAGTAAATACAGACAAGTGATTGACAGAAAATACAGACAGGTGATTGAGAGTAAATACAGACAGGTGAGTGACAGTAAATACAGACAGGTGAGTGAGAGTAAATACAGACAGGTGAGTGACAGTAAATCCAGACAGGTGAGTGACAGCAAATACAGACAGGTGAGTGACAATCTATACAGGCAGGTGAGTGACAATCTGTACAGGCAGGTGAGTGACAGTCTCTACAGGCAGGTGAGTGACAGTATATACAGACAGGTGAGTGACAGTAAATCCAGACAGCTGAGTGACAGTAAATACAGACAGATGAGTGAAAATAAATACAGACATGTGAGTGACAGTAAATCCAGACAGATGAGTGACAGCAAATACAGACAGGTGAGTGAGAGTAAATACAGACAAGTGATTGACAGAAAATACAGACAGGTGATTGAGAGTAAATACAGACAGGTGAGTGACAGTAAATACAGACATGTGAGTGACAGTAAATCCAGACAGGTGAGTGACAGTAAATACAGACAGATGAGTGACAATAAATACAGGCAGATGAGTGAGAGTAAATACAGACAGGTCAGTGACAATAAATGCAGACAGGTGAGTGACTGCAAATACAGACAGGTGAGTGAGAGTGAATGCAGACAGGTGAGTGAGAGTGAATGCAGGCAGGTGAGTGACAGTAAATGAAGACAGGTGAGTGACAATAAATGAAGACAGGTGTGTGACAATAAAGACAGACAGGTCAGTGCGATTAAATACAGACAGGTGAGTGAGAGTAAATACAAACAATTGAGTGACAGTAAATGCAAACAATTGAGTGACAATAAATAAAGACATTTGAGTGACAATAAATAAAGACATTTGAGTGACAATAAAGACAGACAGCTGAGTGACAATAAAGACAGACAGCTGAGTGAGAGTAAATGCAGACAGGTGAGTGACAGTAAATGCAGACAGGTGATTGACAGTAAATACAGACAGGTGAGTGACAGTAAATACAGACAGGTGAGTGACAGTAAATGCAGACAGGTGTGTGAGAGTAAATGCAGACAACTGAATGATAGTAAATACAGACAGGTGAGTGACAGTAAATACAGACAGGTGAGTGACAGTAAATGCAGACAGGTGAGTGAGAGTAAATACAGTGAGTTGTGTGAGAGTAAATACAGACAGTTGATTGTGAGTAAATACAGACAGGTGAATGAGAGTAAATACAGACAGGTGAGTGAGTAAATACAGACAGGTTAGTGACAGTAAATACAGACAGGTGAGTGACAATGAATACGGACATTTGAGAGATTGTAAATACAGACAGGCGAGTGAATATGAATACACACAGGTGAGTGACAGTAAACCCAAACATGAAAGTAAAGTGATAGTAAAGAAAGATAAGTGAGTGATAGGAAATAGAGACAGGTAAGTAACCACAAATACAGACAGGTGAGTGACAATCATTACTTACAATTGAGTCAGACTAAATACAGACAGGTGAGTAACGGTAAATACGGACAGCTGAATGAGAGTAAATATGGAAAATAAAGATTTTTGAGAGATACTAAATACAGACAGATGAGTGATAGTTAACACAAACAATTGAGAGATAGTAAATACAGACAGGCACGTGACAATGAATACACACAGGTGAGTGATAGTAAACCCAGACAGGTGAGTGACAGCAAATACAGACAGATGAGTGAAAATAAATACAGACATCTGAGTGACAGTAAATCCAGACAGGTGAGTAACGGTAAATCCAGACAGTTGAGTGACAGCAAAAACAGACAGGTGAGTGAGAGTAAATACAGACAAGTGATTGACAGAAAATACAGACAGGTGATTGAGAGTAAATACAGACAGGTGAGTGACAGTAAATACAGACAGGTGAGTGAGAGTAAATACAGACAGGTGAGTGAGAGTAAATACAGACAGTTCAGTGACAATAAATACAGACAGGTGAGTGACAATAAATAGAGACAGTTGAGTGACAGCAAATACAGATAGGTGAGTGAATGTAAATACAGACAGGTGAGTGAGAGTAAATACAGACAGTTCAGTGACAATAAATACAGACAGGTGAGTGACAATAAATACAGACAGGTGAATGTCAATAAATACAGACAGGAGAGTGACAGTAAATACAGCCAGGTGAGTGACAGTAAATCCAGACAGGTGAGTGACAGCAAATACAGACAGATGAGTGAAAATAAATACAGACAGGTGAATGTCAATAAATACAGACAGGAGAGTGACAGTAAATACAGCCAGGTGAGTGACAATAAATACAGACAGGTGAGTGACAATAAATACAGACAGGTGAATGACAATGAATACAGAAAGGTGAGTGACAATAAATACAGACAGGTGAGTGACAGTAAATACAGAAAGGTGAGTGACAATAAATACAGACAGATGAGTGACAGTAAATACAGACAGGTGAATGGCAATAAATACTGACAGGTGAGTGACAATAAATACAGACAGGTGAATGACAATGAATACAGAAAGGTGAGTGACAATAAATACAGACAGGTGAATGACAATAAATACCGACAGGTGAATGACAATAAATACAGAAAGCTGAGTGACAATAAATGCAGACAGGTGAATGACAATTAGTACAGACAGTTGAGTGACAGCAAATACAGACAGTTCAGTGAAAGTAAATACAGACAGGTGATGAGAGTAAATACAGACATTTCAGTGACAATAAATACAGACAGGAGAGTGAGAGTCAATACAGAGAGGTGAAAGACAATAAATACAGACAGGTGAGTGACAGTAAATACAGACAGGTGTGTGACAATAAATACAGACAGGTGAATGACAATAAATACAGGCAGGTGAGTGACAATAAATACAGACAGGTGAATGACAATGAATACAGAAAGGTGAGTGACAATAAATACAGACAGGTGAATGGCATTAAATACAGACAGGTGAGTGACAATAAATACAGACAGGTGAATGACAATAAATACCGACAGGTAAATGACAATAAATACAGAAAGGTGAGTGACAATAAATACAGACAGGTGAGTGAGAGGAAATACAGACAGGTGAGTGACAGTAAATACAGACAGGTGAGTGAGAGTAAATACAGACAGGTGAGTGAGAGTAAATACAGACAGGTGAGTGACAGTAAATCCAGACAGGTGAGTGACAGTAAATCCAGACAGGTGAGTGACAGCAAATACAGACAGATGAGTGAAAATAAATACAGACATGTGAGTGACAGTAAATCCAGACAGGTGAAGGACAGTAAATGCAGACAGTTGAGTGACAGCAAATACAGACAGGTGAGTGAGAGTAAATACAGAGAAGTGATTGACAGAAAATACAGACATGTGATTGAGAGTAAATACAGACAGGTGAGTGACAGTAAATACAGACAGGTGATTGAGAATAAATGCAGACAGGTGAGTGACAGTAAATCCATACAGGTGAGTGACAGCAAATACAGACAGGTGAGTGACAGTAATACAGACAGATGAGTGAAAATAAATACAGGCATGTGAGTGACAGTAAATCCAGACAGGTGAGTAACAGTAAATACAGACAGGTGAGTGACAGTAAATACAGACAAGTGAGTGACAGTATATACAGACAGGTGAGTGAAAATAAATACAGACAGGTGAGTGAAAATAAATACAGACAGGTGAGTGACAGTATATACAGACAGGTGAGTGAAAATAAATACAGACAGGTGAGTGAAAATAAATACAGACAGGTGAGTGACAGTAAATCCAGACAGGTGAGTGAGAATAGATACAGACAGGTGAGTGAGAATAAATACAGACAGGTGAGTGACAGTAAATCCAGACAGGTGAGTGACAGCAAATACAGACAGGTGAGTGACAGTAATACAGACAGATGAGTGAAAATAAATACAGACATGTGAGTGACAGTAAATCCAGACAGGTGAGTGACAGTAAATACAGACAGGTGAGTGACAGTAAATACAGACAGGTGAGTGACAGTATATACAGACAGGTGAGTGAAAATAAATACAGACAGGTGAGTGAAAGTAAATACAGAGGGGTGAGTGACAGTAAATACAGACAAGTGAGTGACAGTAACTACAGACAGGTGAGTGACAGTAACTACAGACATGTGAGTGACAGTAAATACAGACAGGTGAGTGAAAATAAATACAGAGAGGTGAGTGACAGGAAATACAGACAGGTGAGTGAAAATAAATACAGACAGGTGAGTGACAGGAAATACAGACAAGTGAGTGACAGCAAATACAGACGATGAGTGAAAATAAATACAGAGAGGTGAGTGACAGGAAATACAGACAGGTGAGTGAAAATAAATACAGACAGGTTAGTGACAGGAAATACAGACCGGCGAGTGAAAATAAATACAGAGAGGTGAGTGACAGGAAATACAGACAAGTGAGTGACAGCAAATACAGACAGGTGAGTGACAGCAAATCCAGACAGGTGAGTGACAGCAAATCCAGACAGGTGAGTGACAGTAAATACAGACAGACGAGTGACAGCAAATACAGACAGACGAGTGACAGCAAATACAGACAGACGAGTGACAGCAAATACAGACAGATGAGTGAAAATAAATACAGACATGTGAGTGACAGTAAATCCAGACAGGTGTGTGAAAGTAAATCCAGACAGTTGAGTGACAGCAAATACAGACAGGTGAGTGAGAGTAAATACAGACAAGTGATTGACAGAAAATACAGACAGGTGATTGAGAGTAAATACAGACAGGTGAGTGACAGTAAATACAGACAGGTGAGTGAGAGTAAATACAGACAGGTGAGTGACAGTAAATCCAGACAGGTGAGTGACAGCAAATACAGACAGGTGAGTGACAATCTATACAGGCAGGTGAGTGACAATCTGTACAGGCAGGTGAGTGACAGTCTCTACAGGCAGGTGAGTGACAGTATATACAGACAGGTGAGTGACAGTAAATCCAGACAGCTGAGTGACAGTAAATACAGACAGATGAGTGAAAATAAATACAGACATGTGAGTGACAGTAAATCCAGACAGATGAGTGACAGCAAATACAGACAGGTGAGTGAGAGTAAATACAGACAAGTGATTGACAGAAAATACAGACAGGTGATTGAGAGTAAATACAGACAGGTGAGTGACAGTAAATACAGACATGTGAGTGACAGTAAATCCAGACAGGTGAGTGACAGTAAATACAGACAGATGAGTGACAATAAATACAGGCAGATGAGTGAGAGTAAATACAGACAGGTCAGTGACAATAAATGCAGACAGGTGAGTGACTGCAAATACAGACAGGTGAGTGAGAGTGAATGCAGACAGGTGAGTGAGAGTGAATGCAGGCAGGTGAGTGACAGTAAATGAAGACAGGTGAGTGACAATAAATGAAGACAGGTGTGTGACAATAAAGACAGACAGGTCAGTGCGATTAAATACAGACAGGTGAGTGAGAGTAAATACAAACAATTGAGTGACAGTAAATGCAAACAATTGAGTGACAATAAATAAAGACATTTGAGTGACAATAAATAAAGACATTTGAGTGACAATAAAGACAGACAGCTGAGTGACAATAAAGACAGACAGCTGAGTGAGAGTAAATGCAGACAGGTGAGTGACAGTAAATGCAGACAGGTGATTGACAGTAAATACAGACAGGTGAGTGACAGTAAATACAGACAGGTGAGTGACAGTAAATGCAGACAGGTGTGTGAGAGTAAATGCAGACAACTGAATGATAGTAAATACAGACAGGTGAGTGACAGTAAATACAGACAGGTGAGTGACAGTAAATGCAGACAGGTGAGTGAGAGTAAATACAGTGAGTTGTGTGAGAGTAAATACAGACAGTTGATTGTGAGTAAATACAGACAGGTGAATGAGAGTAAATACAGACAGGTGAGTGAGTAAATACAGACAGGTTAGTGACAGTAAATACAGACAGGTGAGTGACAATGAATACGGACATTTGAGAGATTGTAAATACAGACAGGCGAGTGAATATGAATACACACAGGTGAGTGACAGTAAACCCAAACATGAAAGTAAAGTGATAGTAAAGAAAGATAAGTGAGTGATAGGAAATAGAGACAGGTAAGTAACCACAAATACAGACAGGTGAGTGACAATCATTACTTACAATTGAGTCAGACTAAATACAGACAGGTGAGTAACGGTAAATACGGACAGCTGAATGAGAGTAAATATGGAAAATAAAGATTTTTGAGTGATACTAAATACAGACAGATGAGTGATAGTTAACACAAACAATTGAGAGATAGTAAATACAGACAGGCACGTGACAATGAATACACACAGGTGAGTGATAGTAAACCCAGACAGGTGAGTGACAGCAAATACAGACAGATGAGTGAAAATAAATACAGACATCTGAGTGACAGTAAATCCAGACAGGTGAGTAACAGTAAATCCAGACAGTTGAGTGACAGCAAAAACAGACAGGTGAGTGAGAGTAAATACAGACAAGTGATTGACAGAAAATACAGACAGGTGATTGAGAGTAAATACAGACAGGTGAGTGACAGTAAATACAGACAGGTGAGTGAGAGTAAATACAGACAGGTGAGTGACAATAAATACAGGCAGGTGTGTGACAGGAAATACAGACAGGTGAGTGAAAATAAATACAGACAGGTTAGTGACAGGAAATACAGACCGGCGAGTGAAAATAAATACAGAGAGGTGAGTGACAGGAAATACAGACAAGTGAGTGACAGCAAATACAGACAGGTGAGTGAAAATAAATACAGAGAGGTGAGTGACAGCAAATCCAGACAGGTGAGTGACAGCAAATCCAGACAGGTGAGTGACAGTAAATACAGACAGACGAGTGACAGCAAATACAGACAGACGAGTGACAGCAAATACAGACAGATGAGTGAAAATAAATACAGACATGTGAGTGACAGTAAATCCAGACAGGTGTGTGAAAGTAAATCCAGACAGTTGAGTGACAGCAAATACAGACAGGTGATTGAGAGTAAATACAGACAGGTGAGTGACAGTAAATACAGACAGGTGAGTGACAGTAAATACAGACAGGTGAGTGACAGCAAATACAGACAGGTGAGTGACAGCAAATACAGACAGGTGAGTGACAATCTATACAGGCAGGTGAGTGACAATCTGTACAGGCAGGTGAGTGACAATCTGTACAGGCAGGTGAGTGACAATCTGTACAGGCAGGTGAGTGACAGTAAATCCAGACAGGTGAGTGACAGTCTATACAGGCAGGTGAGTGACAGTAAATACAGACAGATGAGTGAAAATAAATACAGACATGTGAGTGACAGCAAATACAGACAGGTGAGTGACAGCAAATACAGACAGATGAGTGACAGCAAATACAGACAGGTGATTGAGAGTAAATACAGACAGGTGAGTGACAGTAAATACAGACAGGTGAGTGACAGCAAATACAGACAGGTGAGTGACAGCAAATACAGACAGGTGAGTGACAGCAAATACAGACAGGTGATTGAGAGTAAATACAGAAAGGTGAGTGACAGTAAATCCAAAAAGGTGAGTGGCAGCAAATACAGACAGATGAGTGACAGCAAATACAGACATGTGAGTGACAGTCGAGACAGACAGGTGAGTGACAGTAAATACAGACAGGTGATTGAGAGTAAATACAGAAAGGTGAGTGACAGTAAATACAGAAATGTGATTGAGAGTAAATACAGAAAGGTGAGTGACAGTAAATCCAAACAGGTGAGTGACAGTAAATCCAAACAGATGAGTGACAGCAAATACAGACAGGTGAGTGACAGCAAATACAGACAGGTGAGTGACAGTAAATACAGACAGGGGAGTGACAGTAAATACAGACAGGTGAGTGACAGCAAATACAGACAGAGGAGTTATAGCAAATACAGACAGGTGAGTGACAGTAAATACAGACAAGTGAGTGACAGCAAATACAGACCGATGAGTGACAGTAAATACAGACAGGTGAGTGACAGTAAATGAAGGCAGGAGAGTGAGAGAAGATACAGACAACTGAATGACAGTAAATGCAGACAGGTGAGCGACAGTAAATGAAGACAGGTGTGTGAGAGTAAATACAGACAGGCGAGTGACAGTTTATACAGACAGGTGAGTGAGAGTAAATACAGTGAGTTGAGTGAGAGTAAAGACAGACAGGTGAGTGAGAGTAAATACAGTGAGTTGAGTGAGAGTAAATACAGACAGGTAAGTGACAGTTTATACAGACAGGTGAGTGAGAGTAAATACAGTGAGTTGAGTGAGAGTAAAGACAGACAGGTGAGTGAGAGTAAATACAGTGAGTTGAGTGAGAGTAAAGACAGACAGGTGAGTGAGTGTAAATACAGAAAGGAAAGTGAGTGTAAATACAGACAGGTGAGTGAGAGTAAATACAGACAGGTGAGTGAAAGTAAATACAGACAGGTGAGTGAAAATAAATACAGACAGGTGAGTGACAGGAAATACAGACAAGTGAGTGACAGCAAATACAGACAGGTGAGTTAAAATAAATACAGACAGATGAGTGAAAATAAATACATACATGTGAGTGACAGTAAATCCAGACAGGTGAGTGACAGCAAATACAGACAGATGAGTGAAAATAAATACAGACATGTGAGTGACAGTAAATCCAGACAGATGAGTGAAAATAAATACAGACATGTGAGTGACAGTAAATCCAGACAGGTGAGTGACAGTAAATCCAGACAGTTGAGTGACAGCAAATACAGACAGGTGAGTGAGAGTAAGTACAGACAAGTGATTGACAGAAAATACAGACAGGTGATTGAGGGTAAATACAGACAGGTGAGTGACAGTAAATACAGACAGGTGAGTGAGAGTAAATACAGACAGGTGAGTGACAGTAAATCCAGACAGGTGAGTGACAGCAAATACAGACAGGTGAGTGACAGTCTGTACAGGCAGGTTAGTGACAGTAAATACAGACAGATGAGTGAAAATAAATACAGACATGTGACTGACAGTAAATCCAGACAGGCAGGTGAGTGACAGTAAATCCAGACAGGTGAGTGACAGCAAATACAGACAGGTGAGTGACAGTAAATACAGACAGGTGAGTGACAGCAAATACAGACAGGTGAGTGACAGCAAATACAGACAGGTGAGTGACATTAAATAAAGACAGGTGATTGAGAGTAAATACAGAAAGGTGAGTGACAGTCAATCCAAACAGGTGAGTGGCAGCAATTACAGACAGATGAGTGACAGCAAATACAGACATGTGAGTGACAGTCGAGACAGACAGGTGAGTGACAGTAAATACAGACAGGTGATTGAGAGTAAATACAGACAGGTGAGTGACAGCAAATACAGACAGGTGAGTGACAGCAAATACAGACAGGTGAGTGACAGTAAATACAGACAGGGGAGTGACAGTAAATCCAAACAGGTGAGTGACAGCAAATACAGACCTATGAGTGACAGTAAATACAGACAGGTGAGTGTCAGTAAATGAAGGCAGGAGAGTGAGAGAAGATACAGACAACTGAATGACAGTAAATGCAGACAGGTGATCGACAGTAAATGAAGACAGGTGTGTGAGAGTAAATACAGACAGGCGAGTGAAATTAAATACAGACAGGTGAGTGATAGTAAATACAGACAACTGTCTGATAGTAAATACAGACAGGTGAGTGACAATAAATACAGGCAGGTGTGTGACAGTTTATACAGACAGGTGAGTGAGAGTAAATACAGTGAGTTGAGTGAGAGTAAAGACAGACAGGTGAGTGAGAGTAAATACAGTGAGTTGAGTGAGAGTAAATGCAGACAGGTGAGTGACAGTTTATACAGACAGGTGAGTGAGAGTAAATACAGTGAGTTGAGTGAGAGTAAATACAGACAGGTGAGTGAGTGTAAATACAGAAAGGAAAGTGAGAGTAAATACAGACAGGTGAGTGAGAGTAAATACAGACAGGTGAGTGAGAGTAAATACAGACAGGTGAGTGACAATAAATACAGGCAGGTGAGTGAGAGTAAATACAGACAGGTGAGTGACAATAAATACAGGCAGGTGAGTGAGAGTAGATACGGACAGGTGAGTGAGAGTAAATGCAGACAGTTGAGTGACAGTAAATGAAGACAGGTGAGTGAGAGGAAGTACAGCCAGGTGAGTGACAGTAAATACAGACAGGTGAGTGACAGTTGATACAGAGTTGATTGAGAGTAAATGCAGACAGGTGATTGAGAATAAATACAGACAGGCGATTGACAGCAAATAGAGACAGGTGAGTGACAGTCTATACAGACAGGTGAGTGACAGTAAATACAGACAGGGGAGTGACTGTAAATACAGACAGGTGAGTGACAGCAAATACAGACATATGAGTTATAGCAAATACAGACAGGTGAGTGACAGTAAATACAGACAAGTGAGTGACAGTAAATACAGACAAGTGAGTGACAGCAAATACAGACCGATGAGTGACAGTAAATACAGACCGATGAGTGACAGTAAATGAAGGCAGGAGAGTGAGAGAAGATCCAGACAACTGAATGACAGTAAATGCAGACAGGTGAGCGACAGTAAATGAAGACAGGTGTGTGAGAGTAAATACAGACAGGCGAGTGAAATTAAATACAGACAGGTGAGTGATAGTAAATACAGACAACTGTCTGATAGTAAATACAGACAGGTGAGTGACAATAAATACAGGCAGGTGTGTAACGGTTTATACAGACAGGTGAGTGAGAGTAAATACAGTGAGTTGAGTGAGAGTAAAGACAGACAGGTGAGTGAGAGTAAATACAGTGAGTTGAGTGAGAGTAAATACAGACAGGTGAGTGACAGTTTATACAGACAGGTGAGTGAGAGTAAATACAGTGAGTTGAGTGAGAGTAAAGACAGACAGGTGAGTGAGTGTAAATACAGAAAGGAAAGTGAGTGTAAATACAGACAGGTGAGTGAGAGTAAATACAGACAGGTGAGTGAAAATAAATACAGACAGGTGAGTGACAGGGAATACAGACAAGTGAGTGACAGCAAATACAGACAGGTGAGTGAAAAAAAATACAGAGAGGTGAGTGTCAGCAAATCCAGACAGGTGAGTGACAGTAAATCCAGACAGGTGAGTGACAGTAAATACAGACAGATGAGTGAAAATAAATACAGACATGTGAGTGACAGTAAATCCAGACAGATGAGTGAAAATAAATACAGACATGTGAGTGACAGTAAATCCAGACAGGTGAGTGACAGTAAATCCAGACAGTTGAGTGACAGCAAATACAGACAGGTGAGTGAGAGTACATACAGACAAGTGATTGACAGAAAATACAGACAGGTGATTGAGAGTAAATACAGAGAGGTGAGTGACAGTAAATACAGACAGGTGAGTGAGAGTAAATACAGAAAGGTGAGTGACAGTAAATCCAGACAGGTGAGTGACAGCAAATACAGATAGGTGAGTGACAGCAAATACAGACAGATGAGTGAAAATAAATACAGACATGTGAGTGACAGTAAGTCCAGACAGGTGAGTGACAGCAAATAGAGACAGGTGATTGAGAGTAAATACAGACAGGTGAGTGACAGTAAATACAGACAGGTGAGTGACAGCAAATACAGACAGGTGAGTGACAGTCTATACAGACAGGTGAGTGACAGTCTATACAGACAGGTGAATGACATTAAATAAAGACAGGTGATTGAGAGTAAATACAGAAAGGTGAGTGACAGTAAATCCAAACAGGTGAGTGGCAGCAAATACAGACAGATGAGTGACAGCAAATACAGACATGTGAGTGACAGTCGAGACAGACAGGTGAGTGACAGTAAATACAGACAGGTGATTGAGAGTAAATACAGAAAGGTGAGTGACAGTAAATACAGACAGATGAGTGAAAATAAATACAGACATGTGAGTGACAGTAAGTCCAGACAGGTGAGTGACAGCAAATAGAGACAGGTGATTGAGAGTAAATACAGACAGGTGAGTGACAGTAAATACAGACAGGTGAGTGACAGCAAATACAGACCGATGAGTGACAGTAAATACAGACAGGTGAGTGACAGTAAATGAAGGCAGGAGAGTGAGAGAAGATACAGACAACTGAATGACAGTAAATGCAGACAGCTGAGCGACAGTAAATGAAGACAGGCGTGTGAGAGTAAATACAGACAGGCGTGTGAAATTAAATACAGACAGGTGAGTGATAGTAAATACAGACAACTGTCTGATAGTAAATACAGACAGGTGAGTGACAATAAATACAGGCAGGTGTGTGACAGTTTATACAGACAGGTGAGTGAGAGTAAATACAGTGAGTTGAGTGAGAGTAAAGACAGACAGGTGAGTGAGAGTAAATACAGTGAGTTGAGTGAGAGTAAATACAGACAGGTGAGTGACAGTTTATACAGACAGGTGAGTGAGAGTAAATACAGTGAGTTGAGTGAGAGTAAAGACAGACAGGTGAGTGAGTGTAAATACAGAAAGGAAAGTGAGAGTAAATACAGACAGGTGAGTGAGAGTAAATACAGACAGGTGAGTGAGAGTAAATACAGGCAGGTGAGTGACAGTAAATGAAGACAGGTGAGTGAGAGCAAGTACAGCCAGGTGAGTGACAGTAAATACAGACAGGTGAGTGACAGTTGATACAGAGTTGATTGAGAGTAAATGCAGACAGGTGATTGAGAATAAATACAGACAGGCGATTGACAGTCAATACAGACAGGTGAGTGACAATAAATACAGGCAGGTGAGTGACAGTAAATACGGACAGGTGAGTGACAGTAAATGAAGACAGGTGAGTGAGAGGAAGTACAGCCAGGTGAGTGACAGTAAATACAGACAGGTGAGTGACAATTGATACAGACAGGTGAGTGATAGTAAATACAGACAGCTGAATGATTGTAAATACAGACAGATGAGTGACAATAAATACAGGCAGGTGAGTGAGAGTAAATACAGACAGGTCAGTGACAATAAATGCAGGCAGGTGAGTGACAGCAAATACAGACAGGTGAGTGAGAGTGAATGCAGACAGGTGAGTGAGAGTAATTACAGACAATTGAGTGACAGTAAATGCAAACAATTGAGTGACAATAAATAAAGACATGTGTGTGACAATAAAGACAGACAGGTCAGTGCGATTAAATACAGACAGATGATTGAGAGTAAATACAAACAATTGAGTGACAGTAAATAAAGACATTTGAGTGACAATAAAGACAGACAGGTGAGTGACAATAAAGACAGAAGCTGAGTGAGAGTAAATGGAGAGAGGTGAGTGACAGTAAATGCAGACAGGTGAGTGACAGTAAATGCAGACAGGTGAGTGACAGTAAATGCAGACAGGTGAGTGACAGTAAATGCAGACAGGTGTGTGAGAGTAAATACAGACAACTGAATGATAGTAAATACAGACAGGTGAGTGACAATAAATACAGGCAGGTGTGTGTGAGTAAATGCAGACAGGTGAGTGACAGCAAATACAGACAGGTGAGTGAGAGTAAATACAGACAGGTGATTGACAGAAAATACAGACAGGTGATTGAGAGTAAATACAGACAGGTGAGTGACAGTAAATACAGACAGGTGAGTGAGAGTAAATACAGACAGGTGAGTGACAATAAATACCGACAGGTGAGTGACAGCAAATACAGACAGATGAGTGAAAATAAATACAGACATGTGAGTAACAGTAAATCCAGACAGATGAGTGAAAATAAATACAGACATGTGAGTGACAGTAAATCCAGACAGGTGAGGGACAGTAAATCCAGACAGGTGAGGGACAGTAAATCCAGACAGGTGAGTGACAATTGATACAGACTGGTGAGCGATAGTAAATACAGACAGCTGAATGATTGTAAATACAGACAGATGAGTGACAATAAATGCAGGCAGGTGAGTGACAGCAAATACAGACAGGTGAGTGAGAGTGAATGCAGACAGGTGAGTGAGAGTAATTACAGACAATTGAGTGACAGTAAATGCAAACAATTGAGTGACAATAAATAAAGACAGGTGTGTGACAATAAAGACAGACAGGTCAGTGCGATTAAATACAGACAGGTGATTGAGAGTAAATACAAACAATTGAGTGACAGTAAATAAAGACATTTGAGTGACAATAAAGACAGACAGGTGAGTGACAATAAAGACAGAAGCTGAGTGAGAGTAAATGGAGAGAGGTGAGTGACAGTAAATGCAGACAGGTGAGTGACAGTAAATGCAGACAGGTGTGTGAGAGTAAATACAGACAACTGAATGATAGTAAATACAGACAGGTGAGTGACAATAAATACAGGCAGGTGTGTGTGAGTAAATACAGACAGGTGAGTGACAGCAAATACAGTCAGGTGAGTGAGAGTAAATACAGACAGGTGATTGACAGAAAATACAGACAGGTGATTGAGAGTAAATACAGACAGGTGAGTGACAATAAATCCCGACAGGTGAGTGACAGCAAATACAGACAGGTGAGTGAAAATAAATACAGACATGTGAGTGACAGTAAATCCAGACAGATGAGTGAAAATAAATACAGACATGTGAGTGACAGTAAATCCAGACAGGTGAGGGACAGTAAATCCAGACAGTTGAGTGACAGCAAATACAGACAGGTGAGTGAGAGTAAATACAGACAAGTGATTGACAGAAAATACAGACAGGTGATTGAGAGTAAATCCAGACAGTTGAGTGACAGCAAATACAGACAGGTGAGTGAGAGTAAATACAGACAAGTGATTGACAGCAAATACAGACAGGTGATTGAGAGTAAATACAGACAGGTGAGTGACAGTAAATACAGACAGGTGAGTGAGAGTAAATACAGACAGGTGAGTGACAGTAAATACAGACAGGTGAGTGACAGTAAATCCAGACAGTTGAGTGACAGCAAATACAGACAGGTGAGTGAGAGTAAATACAGACAAGTGATTGACAGAAAATACAGACAGGTGATTGAGAGTAAATACAGACAGGTGAGTGACAGTAAATACAGACAGGTGAGTGAGAGTAAATACAGACAGGTGAGTGACAGTAAATACAGACAGGTGAGTGACAGTTGATACAGAGTTGATTGAGAGTAAATGCAGACAGGTGATTGAGAATAAATACAGACAGGCGATTGACAGTAAATACAGACAGGTGAGTGACAATAAATACAGGCAGGTGAGTGAATGTAAATACGGACAGGTGAGTGACAGTAAATGCAGACAGGTGTGTGAGAGTAAATACAGACAACTGAATGATAGTAAATACAGACAGGTGAGTGACAGTAAATGAAGACAGGTGAGTGAGAGGAAGTACAGCCAGGTGAGTGACAGTAAATACAGACAGGTGAGTGACAGTTGATACAGAGTTGATTGAGAGTAAATGCAGACAGGTGAGTGAGAGTAAATACAGACAGGTCAGTGACAATAAATGCAGACAGGTGAGTAACAGCAAATACAGACAGGTGAGTGAGAGTGAATGCAGACAGGTGAGTGAGAGTAATTACAGACAATTGAGTGACAGTAAATGCAAACAATTGAGTGACAATAAATGAAGACAGGTGTGTGACAATAAAGACAGACAGGTCAGTGCGATTAAATACAGACAGGTGATTGAGAGTAAATACAAACAATTGAGTGACAGTAAATACAAACAATTGAGTGACAGTAAATAAAGACATTTGAGTGACAATAAAGACAGACAGGTGAGTGACAATAAAGACAGAAGCTGAGTGAGAGTAAATGCAGAGAGGTGAGTGACAGTAAATGCAGACAGGTGAGTGACAGTAAATGCAGACAGGTGAGTGACAGTAAATGCAGACAGGTGTGTGAGAGTAAATACAGACAACTGATTGATAGTAAATACAGACAGGTGAGTGACAGCAAATACAGACAGGTGAGTGAGAGTAAATACAGACAGGTGATTGACAGAAAATACAGACAGGTGATTGAGAGTAAATACAGACAGGTGAGTGACAATAAATCCCGACAGGTGAGTGACAGCAAATACAGACAGATGAGTGAAAATAAATACAGACATGTGAGTGACAGTAAATCCAGACAGATGAGTGAAAATAAATACAGACATGTGAGTGACAGTAAATCCAGACAGGTGAGGGACAGTAAATCCAGACAGTTGAGTGACAGCAAATACAGACAGGTGAGTGAGAGTAAATACAGACAAGTGATTGACAGAAAATACAGACAGGTGATTGAGAGTAAATCCAGACAGTTGAGTGACAGCAAATACAGACAGGTGAGTGAGAGTAAATACAGACAAGTGATTGACAGAAAATACAGACAGGTGATTGAGAGTAAATACAGACAGGTGAGTGACAGTAAATACAGACAGGTGAGTGAGAGTAAATACAGACAGGTGAGTGAGAGTAAATACAGACAGGTGAGTGACAGTAAATACAGACAGGTGAGTGAGAGTAAATCCAGACAGTTGAGTGACAGCAAATACAGACAGGTGAGTGAGAGTAAATACAGAAAAGTGATTGACAGAAAATACAGACAGGTGATTGAGAGTAAATACAGACAGGTGAGTGACAGTTAATACAGACAGGTGAGTGAGAGTAAATACAGAGAGGTGAGTGACAGTAAATACAGACAGATGAGTGACAGTTGATACAGAGTTGATTGAGAGTAAATGCAGACAGGTGATTGAGAATAAATACAGACAGGCGATTGACAGTAAATACAGACAGGTGAGTGACAATAAATACAGGCAGGTGAGTGAATGTAAATACGGACAGGTGAGTGACAGTAAATGAAGACAGGTGAGTGAGAGGAAGTACAGACAGGTGAGTGACAGTAAATTCAGACAGGTGAGTGACAATTGATACAGACTGGTGAGCGATAGTAAATACAGACAGCTGAATGATTGTAAATACAGACAGATGAGTGTCAGCAAATATAGACAGGTGAGTGAGAGTAAATACAGACAGGTCAGTGACAATAAATGCAGGCAGGTGAGTGACAGCAAATACAGACAGGTGAGTGACAGTCTATACAGGCAGGTGAGTGACAGTATATACAGACAGGTGAGTGACAGTAAATACAGACAGGTGAGTGACAGTAAATACAGACAGATGAATGAAAATAAATACAGACATGTGAGTGACAGTAAGTACAGACAGGTGAGTGAAAGTAAATACAGACAGGTGAGTGAAAGTAAATACAGAGGGGTGAGTGACAGGAAATACAGACAGGTGAGTGACAGTAAATGCAGACAGGTGTGTGAGAGTAAATACAGACAACTGAATGATAGTAAATACAGACAGGTGAGTGACAGTTTATACAGACCGGTGATTGAGAGTAAATACAGAAAGGTGAGTGACAGTAAATCCAAACAGGTGAGTGACAGTAAATGAAGGCAGGTGAGTGAGAGAAGATACAGACAACTGAATGACAGTAAATGCAGACAGGTGAGCGACAGTAAATGAAGACAGGTGTGTGAGAGTAAATACAGACAGGCAAGTGAAATTAAATACAGACAGGTGAGTGATAGTAAATACAGACAACTCTATGACAGTAAATACAGACAGGCGAGTGACAATAAATACAGGCAGGTGTGTGACAGTTTATACAGGCAGGTGAGTGAGAGTAAATACAGTGAGTTGAATGAGAGTAAATACAGACATGTGAGTGACAGTTTATACAGACAGGTGAGTGACAGCAAATCCAGTCAGGTGAGTGACAGTTAATCCAGACAGGTGAGTGACAGTAAATACAGACAGGTGAGTGGCAGCAAATACAGACAGGTGAGTGACAGTAAATACAGACAGGTGAGTGACAGTAAATACAGACAGGTGAGTGACAGTTGATACAGACAGGTGAGTGAGAGTAAAGCAGACAGGTGAGTGAGAGTAAATCAGACAGGTGAGTGAGAGTAAATACAGACAGGTGAGTGAGAGTAAATACAGACAGGTGAGTGACAGTAAATACAGACAGGTGAGTGAGAGTAAATCAGACAGGTGAGTGAGAGTAAATACAGACAGGTGAGTGAGAGGAAATCAGACAGGTGAGTGAGAGGAAATCAGACAGGTGAGTGAGAGTAAATACGGACAGGTGAATGACAGTAAATACAGACAGGTGAGTGAGAGTAAAGCAGACAGGTGAGTGACAGTAAATACAGACAGGTGAGTGACAGTAAATACAGACAGGTGAGTGACAGTTAATACAGGCAGGTGAGTGACAGTTAATACAGGCAGGTGAGTGAGGGTAAAGCAGACAGGTGAGTGAGGGTAAAGCAGACAGGTGAGTGAGAGTAAATACAGACAAGTGAGTGAGAGTAAATCAGACAGGTGAGTGAGAGTAAATCAGACAGGTGAGTGACAGTAAATACAGACAGGTGAGTGACAGTAAATACAGACAAGTGAGTGACAGTAAATACAGACAAGTGAGTGAGAGTATATACAGACAGGTGAGTGAGAGTAAATCAGACAGGTGAGTGAGAGTAATCAGACAGGTGAGTGAGAGTAAATACAGACAGGTGAGTGACAGTAAATACAGACAAGTGACTGAGAGTATATACAGACAGGTGAGTGAGAGTAAAGCAGACAGGTGAGTGAGAGTAAATACAGACAGGTGAGTGAGAGTAAATACAGACTGGTGAGTGACAGTAAATACAGACAAGTGAGTGAGAGTATATACAGACAGGTGAGTGAGAGTAAAGCAGAGAGGTGAGTGAGAGTAAAGCAGACAGGTGAGTGAGAGTAAATACAGACAGGTGAGTGACTGTAAATACAGACAAGTGAGTGACTGTAAATACAGACAAGTGAGTGACAGTAAATACAGACAAGTGAGTGAGAGTAAATACAGACAGCTGAGTGAGAGTAAAGCAGACAGGTGAGTGAGAGTAAAGCAGACAGGTGAGTGAGAGTAAATACAGACAAGTGAGTGAGAGTAAATACAGACAAGTGAGTGACAGTAAATACAGACAGGTGAGTGACAGTAAATACAGACAAGTGAGTGACAGTAAATACAGACAAGTGAGTGACAGTAAATACAGACAAGTGAGTGACAGTAAATGCAGACAAGTGAGTGAGAGTAAATACAGACAGGTGAGTGAGAGTTATGCAGACAGGTGAGTGAGAGTAAATACAGACAGTTGAGTGAGAGTAAATACAGACAGGTGAGTGAGAGTAAAGCAGACAGGTGGGTGAGAGTATATACAGACAGGTGAGTGAGAGTAAATACAGACAGTTGAGTGAGAGTAAATACAGACAGGTGAGTGAGAGTAAAGCAGACAGGTGAGTGAGAGTAAATACAGACAGGTGAGTGAGAGTAAAGCAGACAGGTGCGTGAGAGTATATACAGACAGGTGAGTGAGAGTAAATACAGACAGTTGAGTGAGAGTACATACAGACAGGTGAGTGAGAGTAAAGCAGACAAATGAGTGAGAGTATATACAGACAGTTGAGTGAGAGTAAATACAGACAGGTGAGAGTGAGTAAAGCAGACAGGTGAGTGACAGTAAATACAGACAGTTGAGTGACAGTAAATACAGACAGTTGAGTGAGAGTAAATACAGACAGTTGAGTGAGAGTAAATACAGACAGGTGAGTGAGAGTATATACAGACAGGTGAGTGAGAGTAAATACCGACAGTTGAGTGAGAGTCAATACAGACAGGTGAGTGAGAGTAAAGCAGACAGGTGAGTGAGAGTATATACAGACAGTTGAGTGAGAGTCAATACAAACAGGTGAGTGAGAGTAAATACAGACAGTTGAGTGAGAGTAAATACAGACAGGTGAGTGAGAGTAAATACAGACAGGTGAGTGAGAGTAAATACAGACAGGTGAGTGAGAGTAAAGCAGACAGGTGAGTGAGAGTAAATACAGACAGTTGAGTGAGAGTAAATACAGACAGGTGAGTGAGAGTAAAGCAGACAGGTGAGTGAGAGTAAATACAGACAGGTGAGTGAGAGTAAAGCAGACAGGTGCGTGAGAGTATATACAGACAGGTGAGTGAGAGTAAATACAGACAGTTGAGTGAGAGTAAATACAGACAGGTGAGTGAGAGTAAAGCAGACAGATGAGTGAGAGTATATACAGACAGTTGAGTGAGAGTAAAGCAGACAGGTGAGTGACAGTAAATACAGACAGTTGAGTGAGAGTAAATACAGACAGTTGAGTGAGAGTAAATACAGACAGGTGAGTGAGAGTAAAGCAGACAGGTGAGTGAGAGTATATACAGACAGGTGAGTGAGAGTAAATACCGACAGTTGAGTGAGAGTCAATACAGACAGGTGAGTGAGAGTAAAGCAGACAGGTGAGTGAGAGTATATACAGACAGTTGAGTGAGAGTCAATACAAACAGGTGAGTGAGAGTAAATACACAGTTGAGTGAGAGTAAATACAGACAGGTGAGTGAGAGTAAATACAGACAGGTGAGTGAGAGTAAAGCAGACAGGTGAGTGAGAGTAAATACAGACAGTTGAGTGAGAGTAAATACAGACAGTTGAGTGAGAGTCAATACAAACAGGTGAGTGAGAGTAAATACAGACAGGTGAGTGAGAGTAAAGCAGACAGGTGAGTGAGAGTAAATACAGACAGGTGAGTGAGAGTAAATACAGACAGGTCAGTGACAATAAATGCAGGCAGGTGAGTGACAGCAAATACAGACAGGTGAGTGACAGTCTATACAGGCAGGTGAGTGACAGTATATACAGACAGGTGAGTGACAGTAAATACAGACAGGTGAGTGACAGTAAATACAGACAGATGAATGAAAATAAATACAGACATGTGAGTGACAGTAAGTACAGACAGGTGAGTGAAAGTAAATACAGACAGGTGAGTGAAAGTAAATACAGAGGGGTGAGTGACAGGAAATACAGACAGGTGAGTGACAGTAAATGCAGACAGGTGTGTGAGAGTAAATACAGACAACTGAATGATAGTAAATACAGACAGGTGAGTGACAGTTTATACAGACCGGTGATTGAGAGTAAATACAGAAAGGTGAGTGACAGTAAATCCAAACAGGTGAGTGACAGTAAATGAAGGCAGGTGAGTGAGAGAAGATACAGACAACTGAATGACAGTAAATGCAGACAGGTGAGCGACAGTAAATGAAGACAGGTGTGTGAGAGTAAATACAGACAGGCAAGTGAAATTAAATACAGACAGGTGAGTGATAGTAAATACAGACAACTCTATGACAGTAAATACAGACAGGCGAGTGACAATAAATACAGGCAGGTGTGTGACAGTTTATACAGGCAGGTGAGTGAGAGTAAATACAGTGAGTTGAATGAGAGTAAATACAGACATGTGAGTGACAGTTTATACAGACAGGTGAGTGACAGCAAATCCAGTCAGGTGAGTGACAGTTAATCCAGACAGGTGAGTGACAGTAAATACAGACAGGTGAGTGGCAGCAAATACAGACAGGTGAGTGACAGTAAATACAGACAGGTGAGTGACAGTAAATACAGACAGGTGAGTGACAGTTGATACAGACAGGTGAGTGAGAGTAAAGCAGACAGGTGAGTGAGAGTAAATCAGACAGGTGAGTGAGAGTAAATACAGACAGGTGAGTGAGAGTAAATACAGACAGGTGAGTGACAGTAAATACAGACAGGTGAGTGAGAGTAAATCAGACAGGTGAGTGAGAGTAAATACAGACAGGTGAGTGAGAGGAAATCAGACAGGTGAGTGAGAGGAAATCAGACAGGTGAGTGAGAGTAAATACGGACAGGTGAATGACAGTAAATACAGACAGGTGAGTGAGAGTAAAGCAGACAGGTGAGTGACAGTAAATACAGACAGGTGAGTGACAGTAAATACAGACAGGTGAGTGACAGTTAATACAGGCAGGTGAGTGACAGTTAATACAGGCAGGTGAGTGAGGGTAAAGCAGACAGGTGAGTGAGGGTAAAGCAGACAGGTGAGTGAGAGTAAATACAGACAAGTGAGTGAGAGTAAATCAGACAGGTGAGTGAGAGTAAATCAGACAGGTGAGTGACAGTAAATACAGACAGGTGAGTGACAGTAAATACAGACAAGTGAGTGACAGTAAATACAGACAAGTGAGTGAGAGTATATACAGACAGGTGAGTGAGAGTAAATCAGACAGGTGAGTGAGAGTAATCAGACAGGTGAGTGAGAGTAAATACAGACAGGTGAGTGACAGTAAATACAGACAAGTGACTGAGAGTATATACAGACAGGTGAGTGAGAGTAAAGCAGACAGGTGAGTGAGAGTAAATACAGACAGGTGAGTGAGAGTAAATACAGACTGGTGAGTGACAGTAAATACAGACAAGTGAGTGAGAGTATATACAGACAGGTGAGTGAGAGTAAAGCAGAGAGGTGAGTGAGAGTAAAGCAGACAGGTGAGTGAGAGTAAATACAGACAGGTGAGTGACTGTAAATACAGACAAGTGAGTGACTGTAAATACAGACAAGTGAGTGACAGTAAATACAGACAAGTGAGTGAGAGTAAATACAGACAGCTGAGTGAGAGTAAAGCAGACAGGTGAGTGAGAGTAAAGCAGACAGGTGAGTGAGAGTAAATACAGACAAGTGAGTGAGAGTAAATACAGACAAGTGAGTGACAGTAAATACAGACAGGTGAGTGACAGTAAATACAGACAAGTGAGTGACAGTAAATACAGACAAGTGAGTGACAGTAAATACAGACAAGTGAGTGACAGTAAATGCAGACAAGTGAGTGAGAGTAAATACAGACAGGTGAGTGAGAGTTATGCAGACAGGTGAGTGAGAGTAAATACAGACAGTTGAGTGAGAGTAAATACAGACAGGTGAGTGAGAGTAAAGCAGACAGGTGGGTGAGAGTATATACAGACAGGTGAGTGAGAGTAAATACAGACAGTTGAGTGAGAGTAAATACAGACAGGTGAGTGAGAGTAAAGCAGACAGGTGAGTGAGAGTAAATACAGACAGGTGAGTGAGAGTAAAGCAGACAGGTGCGTGAGAGTATATACAGACAGGTGAGTGAGAGTAAATACAGACAGTTGAGTGAGAGTACATACAGACAGGTGAGTGAGAGTAAAGCAGACAAATGAGTGAGAGTATATACAGACAGTTGAGTGAGAGTAAATACAGACAGGTGAGAGTGAGTAAAGCAGACAGGTGAGTGACAGTAAATACAGACAGTTGAGTGACAGTAAATACAGACAGTTGAGTGAGAGTAAATACAGACAGTTGAGTGAGAGTAAATACAGACAGGTGAGTGAGAGTATATACAGACAGGTGAGTGAGAGTAAATACCGACAGTTGAGTGAGAGTCAATACAGACAGGTGAGTGAGAGTAAAGCAGACAGGTGAGTGAGAGTATATACAGACAGTTGAGTGAGAGTCAATACAAACAGGTGAGTGAGAGTAAATACAGACAGTTGAGTGAGAGTAAATACAGACAGGTGAGTGAGAGTAAATACAGACAGGTGAGTGAGAGTAAATACAGACAGGTGAGTGAGAGTAAAGCAGACAGGTGAGTGAGAGTAAATACAGACAGTTGAGTGAGAGTAAATACAGACAGGTGAGTGAGAGTAAAGCAGACAGGTGAGTGAGAGTAAATACAGACAGGTGAGTGAGAGTAAAGCAGACAGGTGCGTGAGAGTATATACAGACAGGTGAGTGAGAGTAAATACAGACAGTTGAGTGAGAGTAAATACAGACAGGTGAGTGAGAGTAAAGCAGACAGATGAGTGAGAGTATATACAGACAGTTGAGTGAGAGTAAAGCAGACAGGTGAGTGACAGTAAATACAGACAGTTGAGTGAGAGTAAATACAGACAGTTGAGTGAGAGTAAATACAGACAGGTGAGTGAGAGTAAAGCAGACAGGTGAGTGAGAGTATATACAGACAGGTGAGTGAGAGTAAATACCGACAGTTGAGTGAGAGTCAATACAGACAGGTGAGTGAGAGTAAAGCAGACAGGTGAGTGAGAGTATATACAGACAGTTGAGTGAGAGTCAATACAAACAGGTGAGTGAGAGTAAATACACAGTTGAGTGAGAGTAAATACAGACAGGTGAGTGAGAGTAAATACAGACAGGTGAGTGAGAGTAAAGCAGACAGGTGAGTGAGAGTAAATACAGACAGTTGAGTGAGAGTAAATACAGACAGTTGAGTGAGAGTCAATACAAACAGGTGAGTGAGAGTAAATACAGACAGGTGAGTGAGAGTAAAGCAGACAGGTGAGTGAGAGTAAATACAGACAGGTGAGTGAGAGTAAAGCAGACAGGTGAGTGAGAGTAAATACAGACAGGTGAGTGAGAGTAAAGCAGACAGGTGAGTGAGAGTAAATACAGACAGTTGAGTGAAGTAAATACAGACAGGTGAGTGAGAGTAAATACAGACAGGTGAGTGAGAGTAAAGCAGACAGGTGAGTGAGAGTAAATACAGACAGTTGAGTGAAGTAAATACAGACAGGTGAGTGAGAGTAAAGCAGACAGGTGAGTGAGAGTAAATACAGACAGGTGAGTGAGAGTAAAGCAGACAGGTGAGTGAGAGTAAATACAGACAGTTGAGTGAAGTAAATACAGACAGGTGAGTGAGAGTAAATACAGACAGGTGAGTGAGAGTAAATACAGACAGGTGAGTGAGAGTAAAGCAGACAGGTGAGTGAGAGTAAATACAGACAGGTGAGTGAGAGTAAAGCAGACAGGTGAGTGAGAGTAAATACAGACAGTTGAGTGAAGTAAATACAGACAGGTGAGTGAGAGTAAATACAGACAGGTGAGTGAGAGTAAAGCAGACAGGTGAGTGAGAGTAAAGCAGACAGGTGAGTGAGAGTAAATACAGACAGGTGAGTGACAGTAAAAACAGTGATGTTTGTTTGTTGACTCTGTCACTTCCTTGAACTTCTGGTACAACATGCTGCTGCTACCATTGATTTTCATGGAAATCTCTTCCATGCGAACATACGAATTAGGAGCAGGAATAGGCCACTCGGCCCCTCGATCCTGCTCCGCCATTCAATAATTTCATAGCTGAACTGATTACTCCACTTTCCCGCCTACCCCCGATAATCTTTCACCCCCTTGCTTATCAAGAATCTATCTCCCTCTGCCTTAAAAATATTCAAAGACTCTGCTTCCACCACCTTTTGAGGAAGAGAATTCCGAAGACCCCGACCCTCTGAGAGAAACCATTTCTCCTCATCTCTGTCTTCTCTGTTACTTGGTGTATGAGACGCTTTGTTACTCCAGTTTAACATAAATGATCGCACTGTTTCAGCTGCTAAAAATAACATTTTAATTTTATAGAACAAGCGTGGTTTTAGTTTCAGACTTGGTGCTGTTTGTGGTGCCAGTGGTGTCGGATTTGGCTGGCTTGTTTTGACGGACTGCTTTGTGCCCAGTTTTGCCAGTCGCTGGTACAGAGTGCCACTGGCCATTGTGCCCCTGTTTCTGGGGAGCCAGGATATCCCCCGAGATTGCCCCCAACACAAGAACATAACAGCGGACGTATAGCGGCGGCACTGTTAGTGGTTTGTTTATATCACGTTACAGACAGGAATAAATAGCTGATTAGGAGCATTCTTAAAAATTAACCATTCACATTCTGTAAATATTTACCGCAATTAGCCGGGAACTGGTTGCTCTGCCCAGTTACACTCGCTATTTCCCAAAGAATTGAAAAGCTCAACATTTAAACCACCTTCAATTTAATGTCTGCAAAGTTCTGAGCACATTGTCAGAGCAGAGCAGAGCAGCAGTCCCTGAAAACGGAGACAGACTGAGATTATTGCAGACACAGAGAGACACAGCAACAGACAGGGTAACCCCAGGGTCAGGATCGGGTTCACTGGCTGCTGCTCAGCTCAGTCCTTTTCAGATAGAATCAAAACACAAAGTGTTGCAAATACTCAGCAGGTCAGGCAGCGTCTGTGGAGAGAAATAGACTTAATCTTTCAGGTCTGTGACCTTTCATCAGAACCTGGTCCCGGTTAGTGTCGTCCCGGTCCCGGTCAGTCCAGTCCCGGTTAGTGTAGTCCCGGTCCCGGTCAGTCCAGTCCCGGTCAGTCCAGTCCCGGTCCCGGTCAGTCCAGTCCCGGTTAGTGTAGTCCGGTCCCGGTCAGTCCAGTCCCGGTCCCGGTCCTGGTCAGTCCAGTCCCGGTTAGTGTCGTCCCGGTCAGTCCAGTCCCGGTTAGTGTAGTCCCGGTCCCGGTCAGTCCAGTCCCGGTTAGTGTCGTCCCGGTCCCAGGGAGTCCAGTCCCGGTTAGTGTAGTCCCGGTCCCGGTCAGTCCAGTCCCGGTTAGTGTCGTCCCGGTCCCGGTCAGTCCAGTCCCGGTTAATGTAGACCCAGTTCCGGGGAGTCCAGTCCCGGTCCCGGTCAGTCCAGTCCCGGTTAGTGTCGTCCCGGTCCCAGCGAGTCCAGTCCCGGTTAGTGTCGTCCCGGTCCCGGTCAGTCCAGTCCCGGTTAGTGTCGTCCCGGTCCCAGCGAGTCCAGTCCCGGTTAGTGTCGTCCCGGTCCCGGTCAGTCCAGTCCCGGTTAGTGTCGTCCCGGTCCCGGTCAGTCCAGTCCCGGTTAGTGTCGTCCCGGTCCCAGCGAGTCCAGTCCCGGTTAGTGTCGTCCCGGTCCCGGTCAGTCCAGTCCCGGTTAGTGTCGTCCCGGTCCCAGGGAGTCCAGTCCCGGTTAGTGTCGTCCCGGTCCCAGCGAGTCCAGTCCCGGTTAGTGTCGTCCCGGTCCCGGTCAGTCCAGTCCCGGTTAATGTAGACCCAGTTCCGGGGAGTCCAATCCCGGTCCCGGTCAGTCCAGTCCCGGTCCCGGGAGTCTCCCGGTTAATGTAGTCCCGGGGAGTCCACTCCCGGTTAGTGTTATCCCGGTCCCGGGGAGTCCAGTCCCGCTTAATGTAGTCCCGGTCCCGGGGAGTCCAGTCCCGGTTAATGTAGTCCCGGGGAGTCCACTCCCGGTTAGTGTTTTCCCGGTCCCAGGGAGTCCACTCCCGGTTAATGTAGACCCGGTCCCGGGGAGTCCACTCCCGGTTAATGTAGACCCGGTCCCGGGGAGTCCACTCCCGGTTAATGTAGACCCGGTCCCGCAGAGTCCACTCCCGGTTAGTGTTTTCCCGGTCCCGGGGAGTCCACTCCCGGTTAATGTGGTCCCGGTCCCGGGAGTCTCCCGGTTAATGTAGTCCCGGTCCCGGAGAGTCCACTCCCGGTAATGTAGTCCCGGGAGTCTCCCGGTTAATGTAGTCCCGGTCCCGGGGAGTCCACTCCCGGTTAATGTAGACCCGGTCCCGGGGAGTCCACTCCCGGTTAATGTAGACCCGGTCCCGGGGAGTCCACTCCCGGTTAGTGTTTTCCCGGTCCCGGGGAGTCCACTCCCGGTTAGTGTTTTCCCGGTCCCGGGGAGTCCACTCCCGGTTAATGTAGTCCCGGGAGTCTCCCGGTTAATGTAGTCCCGGTCCCGGGGAGTCCACTCCCGGTTAGTGTTTTCCCCGTCCCGGGGAGTCCACTTCCGGTTAATGTCGACCCGGTCCCGGGGAGTCCACTCCCGGTTAATGTAGACCCGGTCCCGGGGAGTCCACTCCCGGTTAATGTAGACCCGGTCCCGGGGAGTCCACTCCCGGTTAATGTAGTCCCGGTCGCGGGGAGTCCGCTCCCGGTTAATGTAGACCCGGTCCCGGGGAGTCCGCTCCCGGTTAATGTAGTCCCGGTCGCGGGGAGTCCGCTCCCGGTTAATGTAGTCCCGGTCGCGGGGAGTCCACTCCCGGTTAATGTAGTCCCGGTCGCGGGGAGTCCACTCCCGGTTAATGTAGACCCGTTCCCGGGGAGTCCACTCCCGGTTAATGTAGTCCCGGTCCCGGGGAGTCCACTCCCGGTTAATGTAGTCCCGGTCCCGGGGAGTCCACTCCCGGTTAATGTAGACCCGTTCCCGGGGAGTCCACTCCCGGTTAATGTAGTCCCGGTCCCGGGGAGTCCACTCCCGGTTAATGTAGACCCGGTCCCGGGGAGTCCACTCCCGGTTAATGTAGACCCGGTCCCGGGGAGTCCACTCCCGGTTAATGTAGTCCCGGTCCCGGGAGTCTCCCAGTTAATGTAGTCCCGGTCCCGGGGAGTCCACTCCCGGTTAATGTAGACCCGGTCCCGGGAGTCTCCCAGTTAATGTAGTCCCGGTCCCGGGGAGTCCACTCCCGGTTAATGTAGACCCGGTCCCGGGGAGTCCACTCCCGGTTAATGTAGACCCGGTCCCGGGGAGTCCACTCCCGGTTAATGTAGACCCGGTCCCGGGGAGTCCACTCCCGGTTAATGTAGTCCCGGTCCCGGGAGTCTCCCAGTTAATGTAGTCCCGGTCCCGGGGAGTCCACTCCCGGTTAATGTAGACCCGGTCCCGGGGAGTCCACTCCCGGTTAATGTAGACCCGGTCCCGGGGAGTCCACTCCCGGTTAATGTAGACCCGGTCCCGGGGAGTCCACTCCCGGTTAATGTAGTCCCGGTCCCGGGGAGT